>NC_091473.1:235653974-235953974 GCF_036971445.1 Narcine bancroftii | reverse complement strand
ATTTAATTAGTTGTCTAAAGCTTGTACCAGGTGTGCTGTACCAGGTGAGCTGTACCAGGTGTGCTGCTGGTACCTTATCCAAATTCATAAGCGAAAACAAAAAAACACAAATGTGATAGAAAGAAAAAGAAACCCAGCTCCATTGCTGCCCTGAGTGGATGGTTGTCTGTCTTTCAGAGGAAGAGATCACTGTTTCACAATTTAAAAAAATACTGCCAACTTATGTCAAGATGAATGTAGAAAGTTTAGTGGTATGGGTTTATGTTTTTCCATTATGGCGAGCACCAGGAGTTCTAAGATGAACCTCAATGTCATGTCAAGCACGCCCTTTTATTCCCACTGGCATATTTTTGCAACTGAATTAAAAATGAAGGCACACCAATACTTAGCGATGACCCTTCCTTTAACAGCATCTCATCAGTACGTTCTGGCTTTTGGATTCATCTCCTCACATTCAGAACATCAATGCTGATCTATTCCTAATGCAATGAATCTCAGGAGTTCAAGATCTATGCAATGTAGAGAACAGTGTGGTAAGCTGTAAACTGTAAACAGTTTTTTTTTAAATGGATAAGTTCCAGAAACTTTGAGAACTAAACCAAATATTTTTAAACCAAGAAACTGTAAAAAGTGTTTGATTAATTTGATCCAAATATAAAAAAATATTGGCAAGTTTAAATTTGTCATTCGTATTTGTATAATTCTACTTAAGTCCTTAACATAAAATAGTTGAGCATGTCCTTGGCATATGAATCCATCCATCACTTATTCCACATCCATATGCTTGAAACAGTTATCAGTTGATCTATAAGTGGAAAGGGTATTCTAATAAATATTCCTTTAATCTAGTGGGTAGAGGAAGTTCCTGGATTGTCTTGGTACTTTTGTTGATTTTAATCCTACAAAGATGTTGCAATGAAGGAGTGGTGACATACAAAGGTTTGGTCAGTTTCAGATGAATGACTGTGTCTTTAGTCATTGGTGCTATTGTTTGGTCATGTGCATTATGCACATTTCTAGACACGGAGACATAATACTGGACAAGATCAACCACATCTTCAAAATTCCTGAGCTTTGGTTTTGCCAAAACTACTGAATCAAAGCCAAACCTTCCCTCATTGTATTCAATGCGAAGATGTGCAGGTCCAGAGCTGGTTTTGACCGAAAGTGTTAGAAGATATTCTGGGTTAGAGCTGTCCCGGATTAGAAATGTGCCCTCAGTGGTGTGATTCAGAATCTGTCGTGCTTCGATCGACGTGAGTGATCCCCAATACCAGCCTGAATGGAGACAGAAAGAAGGGATAGAGCAAGTCAAAACTTGATTTTTTTGTCAATTTGACAAATTCTTTACGTTTTAACTCTTTGGACTCCGGCCATTTTAAAACTTTCGTGATATACACTCTGGACTGGGTCCATGGGTGAACTACAGTATGAACAGCAATAGGAACCAGCTGATGGCTAGGTATAAAATCAGTCCCAGAAAACAGGGACATGGAGTATATGCGCTTCTTGGGATATGGAGCCCAAAGGGTTAACCCCTTCTCCTCTTCATTAAGAGTTTCACCATAATAATTTTTTTTTAAAGAAATAACCACAAAAAGCATTCCCCAGAAAGCCAATCAGGACCTTTTATTGGAGTGGAATCAAAATTCCCTACCTTTTGTCGACAAATCTTACCCTTCGGTTCTGGTAACATTCTAATTAAAATTAGTCCTCTTTCTTCAGTTATTGCAACAGTCCCACCATGAGAAACCTGAAAACTATACACATTCTGCACAGGTCTCTAACAATTCCTTGTTCCTTCATTCCATCCATCATTTGATAAACAACTAAATTATACTTACCTCCTTCAGTGATCTTCATCAACCTACTGATCCAGTGTAGGTTTTCCTCATATAGATTGTGGTGCTATCTGCTAATCAAGTCCTTCAAGGACATGATCTCATATTTATTCCGTTAAAAATCATCTAATTGACACTCATTGATATGTTCACATTCTTATGAAATGTCCTGCATCTAGCAGAAGGCATTTTAATATTGACTGTAAAGCACAAATGTAGTCATATCATATATTTTTAACAAACCAGTACTGCTGACCCAGGAACAACTATACTTGGGAAACAATTTATGAAGGAGAATTAAATTGACTAAAATTAGATTAAATACATCCAATTAAGTATTGCACTCCATTTATAATTACATTATTGAATATTTATATTGGCTGAATCAAGTCTCAACAACAATCTGTACTCCGGATGGTGTTCTTTGTACTCCCTCCCCCTCCAGCTACACCACAGAAGCCTTCAACAGCGCAGTTGGCCTAGCAGTTAACACAACGCCAGTGATCGGGATTCAAATCACGCGCTGTCTCTAAGGAATTTGTACTTTCTACCTGCGTCTGGGTGGATATTCCCCGGGAGCTCCAGTTTCCTTCCACAGTTCGAAACATTGGTTTAAATTGGGCAGCCCGGGCTTGTGGGCCTGAGTTTAAAATTTTTAATTTAAGGAGATTTTTTTTTTAAGTTATTTTTCATAGTCCTTGTACATCTCTGATGGAAGTGGGGGAAGGATTTGGGCAGCAACCAATTTGGAGAGATAAAGAGAATGGGAAAGGCAATAGAGAAAGGTCAGCTCGATGGGTAATGTTAATAAGTGTATGGCAGGCAGGGCCAGAGTGCACAAAAATTAGAGTGCACCTGTACAGGAAGTCAAAAGAGAAAATGGCATGAAGACAACATTAAAAGTTCTTTATCCGAATATGTGCAGCATTGAGAACACAAACAGAAATAAATGGGTATGATCAAATAGTCATAAGTAACTTACAGAAGCAGGGGGCTTGTAATTTAAAGAGGTAAAGGAGGGAATCAGAGGTGCAAAAAAACTACAGAATCTGGCATGCAGAGTTGGAAGATAGAGGCAGAAGAGTGATGGTGGAAGAAAAGGTAGTGTGGAGTTCATGGGGGGGGGGGCGGAGGAGGACGACAGATGAAGCTGAAGGGGGAAAGGTGAAGCTGGAAAAAAGTGCTGGTGAAACCATGTAATGGAGGTGGGTATCTAGGTGCTGGTCAGGTAGAGAGGGACATAGAACACTACAGCACAGTGCAGGTCCATGGTCCTTGATGTTCTGCTGACATATATATTCTGACTAAACAAGATCCTAAACGCTTCCTACCTCATCACCTCTATTTTTCTTTCATCCATGTGCCCAAGAGTCTCTTAAATGCCCCTAAAGTTTCAGCCTCAACCACCACCCCTTCCTAAGGCATTCCAGACACCCAGAACTTTCTGGGTAAAGTAATTTCCTCAATTATACCCTAAACTTTCCTCCCTTCACTTTATGTAGATGTCCTCTGGTGTTTGCCATTACTTCCCTGGGAAAAAAGACACTAGCTCTCCACCTCTCAGAATCTTGTTGACCTTCGCTCATCCTTCTATGCTCCAAAGAGAAAAGTCCTACCTCGACTAACCTTGCCTCAAAAGACATATTTTCTAATCCAGGAAACATCCTATGAAATCTAGTCTGCACCCTCTCCATAACTTCCACATTCTTCATATAGCATGACCAGAACTGAACACAATACTCCAGGTGTAGTCTCACCAGAAATTTGTAAAGTTACAACATGACATCTCAATTCTTGAACTCAGTCCCCTGCTTAATGAAGCCAGGATCCCATAGGCCTTCTTAACTATCCTATCAACCTGCAGAGCAACCTTGAGAGAGCTATGGATTTGGACCCTCGTGCCCCTCTGTTCTTCCACACTGTTAAGGAGACGACCATTAACCCTGTTCTCAGCCTTCAGGTTTGACCTTCTAAGGAAGGGAAAAGTTTTAGTGGACAGTTTGGAATGAAGGAGCTGTGAGAAGACCTTAGTAGGTGAAAAGGAGAACAAGAAAAGGGAATGGGTTATTTGAAATTAGAAAATTCAATGTACATGCTGTTGGGTGGTGGACTACCAAGGCAGAGTACCATGTAGAGCTCTTCTAATTTGCATTTGGCTTCACCTCATGCTGGAAATGGAAGAGGTCACATACAGACAGGTCAATGCAAGAAAGGGAAGGAGAATTAAAATGGCTATAGCTGCAGGGACTTACAGCTAGTGTGCAAAGATCGAGTGCAGGTGTTCAGCAATTTTTCACTTCAGGCCAGTTCCTGGGCCCTTTCCTATTCCCCACCTTTTCAACATATTCCTGAGAAACTTGCATTCAGAAAAAAACCATGCAAATTTAAAAAATGTCCAGTGACTCTAACACCACAATGACATCACGCTATCTATTTCAACGCACAACAACCCTATTTACACATTATTGAGTTGCATGATGCTCTTGGTGTAAATAAAATAAATCCATTAATAAAGGTCACCCGTATTTCCATGCAATCTGTTCGGAAAATGGGAAGTTGTCTACCATTATTGTGAACCGCAGACACAATTTCTTTATTCATAAAGATAAGATAGAAAATGTTTGCACTTGGAGCATTGTGAATGGGACCTTTGAGCACTGACATTATTTAGTGCACTCAATGACTAGTTTCACATTGTAGTCCAATACCCAGGGCAGCATCCCTTACCATCATCACAAGGCAAGTACATTGCTTTCACATAGTTTGCCTCATCTCCAATCTCATTGGGGGAAACATTCACATTTGCAATCTGGCACCGCAGAGATAAAATAAAATTCAAATTGGTAGGAACGTGAACAATGGCCCAAAAGGAAAAGGCTGATGTTACCAACAAAAAGATACAAAAATAAACTGAAAAGTAAAAAAAAAACAAGAAAAAAATCATAAATGCTCATCTTCAGAACACTGTACTTGGAGTTGTGGCTGTCCTTCTGTTCCCTAAACAGGATACCTAATTTCTGACTTCACACAATCTTGGAAACATCTTGGTTTAAATTTAAATAAACAGCAAGGTAACAGCCTCTTTGGCAATGAGCCTGTGTTGCCCAATTACTCTCAATTCAGTTACCACCCACAGTACATTTTGAAGGGTGGGAGGAAACCAGAGCACCCGGAGAAAACCCATGCAGACACGAGGAGAATGTAGAACCTTACAGACAGTGCTGGATTCAAACCCCGGTCACTGGCCTTGTAACAGCGTTGTGCTAACCACTAGGCTACCCATTCTGCCCTTGATTGAACAGATCTGACCCAAGTAGCATATTTATGGATTTAATTAGTGGAAGACCTTCACATATATTCAAAAATCGCCCATGGATTATATTTTGACATGGATAGCCTGCACTTCTATGAATACTTGAGCAAGTATTAAAACCCTTTCTTAATAATAGGAACTGCTGAGCTACAAATTTATTGATCTATTACAATGAATCAGCAATAACTCCAACCATTGTAGCAAAACATACAGCACTAAATATTCTTACCAATAATTATTGCTTTCATTATTTAAATAAAAAGGAACTTGACTTTTGCAGCAGCTCAAGAATTAAATACATACTTTTGTCTCTGATTTTTTTTTTGGGAGGGACAGATGTGGATCTTTTATACCTGGTGATTGTTAATTGTTCAAAATCTGGCTTACAATAACCACCAAACTTAATTCAGAGACAAATTAACTATTTTCTAGTAACTAATTGTAATGTAAATATGCCCCATTCCAAAAATAATAGATATGCCAATTTGTTGTATTATTGGTGAATGTCTTGAGGAATCCGAAGGTTGCATTTATCCACAATAATGTATTATACACACAGGAGATTTCACCAAAATGTCAATGCATTTGCAAAATAAAGATGCATTTTTAAAGTTTTTTTTTAATGACCATTTTACACTTCAATAGTAAATCAAATGCTGACAGCCAGGCCTCTGTCCTGAGCTATTATGGGGAAGAAAGTAACAGTTGACAGTTTAAACCACAACTTCTACATTGGGGGAAAAAAACTAATTACACCATATTAAAAAAAAAACTAAAAAGTGTGATTTTGACATTGTACTTGTAGATGCAATGTAGATGTATTTTAAATATATAGCACAGTAACAGGCCCTTTTGGTCCACAAGTCAGTGCCACCCAATTAACCTACAGCCCCTGGAAACCCATGCAGACATGGCATGAATGTGCAAACTCCCTACCCTTAATCACCTGCACAAAAACTAATACTGTGAACAAATATCATTTCCAGTTAATTCTCATTTTTATCTGGATGTCAAACATCCCAGTATTTTAATCTCAAATTTCCATGCCTCTAAAATTAAAAAAAACACAACATTAAGCATTGTGTTTAAACATGCAAGCCTTCCATTCCCCCCCCCCCCCCCGCACAACTTTCTGTTCTTTCAACCACACCCTCATCCAAACCCAACCCATATAATCTCTCTTCCTCTTAAACATAAATAAACATAAATGTGACGGTGATACAGACTAACAAAAGAATAAAAATGTTATGGAAGGAGTCGGCCAAACAGAAATGAAAATTATTGTATTGCCAACCATGATTATTCAGTAGATAATAATTTTTTTTTAAACTTTCTAAAGTGGAGCTTATATAAGCACTAGTGTTTTTGGCTCCATAAAGACAGTAAATTTTTTTATTACTGCATGCAAAAATAAAAGAAAATAATTCCTTTGCTGTAACTGAGCCTTTGTGAACTTTGGACTTTTTCCTAGAAGCAGCCTCGATGAAAAGGGGAAGTACTTCAAAGAATTTGGAATTAAGTACTTTACAAAGAGACTGGGGATTTTAACCATAGAAAGTGAACTGGATAATCGAAGAAATCACACACTTTCATGTTCTATTAAAAAAAGTTTTTTTCCCCTCTCCATGATCATTAAATATTTGGCAGCAGTGGATCCCCTGGAAATACTAAAGACCATAGTGTTTGTTACTAACTTGCTTTGCAGACAGCTTACATGACACAATACACTTAACTCATCATAACAAGTCATCTAACTGAAGGCAATGAAGGAGAAAGCATTCATTATTACAAAACCCTAGGTCTAGGCAATGCAACATTATCAGTCCACATTCTCCACAATTTGACATGCAACTAATTTTGAAACCAAAAACAAGATAAAGATTTTTGAACAACAAAGATCAGTAGAATCACTCCTGGTTGAGGAGAAAAAAATCCCCATAGTTTTTTTTTAAAATCCATTTGGAATGTATTCCCTTTCAACCATACACGTCCTCTTGTCAGAATGAAGCAGTTTGTCATGGCCTGCAAGACCTCCTAAATTTAGAATCCAATAAAAGCAGTCAATCACATTATCTACTGGACTCTCTTCTTCCACTGTTATTTTGTTCTGCGACACATGTAAACCAGCAGATAGTGACCAAGACAATTATTTATGTAAAAAAAACCCAAGGTTGCCCCAATATTTGTGATTGGCTAATATAAACTGATTTTTGGTTCATCAGTGAGAAAAATTAATAGCTTCAATATATTGCCCCAGGACCTCCAATTTTCTCGAGGACTAAATAAAACTGCTTGGATCTTCTTCAGCTATTCTGCATGGCAGTGCTGCTATTTTACTTTCAGGGACTTCAAGATTCCAGCACAGGTATGTGTGAACTTCCTCCATGCCCGTCTTTTACCCAACATTGGATTCCAGCAGCAGATTGAAACCTTCCAGCTGTTTCCCACCAACAATGCCAGGCAATCTGCCTAGAGCAGTGCTTTTCAACCTTTTTCTTTCCACTCACATACCACATTAAGTAATTCCTATGTCGTAGGTGCTCTGCGATTAGCAAGGAATTGCTTAACGTAGTATGTGAGTGGAAAGAAAACATTTGAAAATCACTGTTTTAATCATATGTAAATGATTCTTTATGTGTACAGTTTCATAACTCAGAAATGGGCCAATGACAACTTTCCTCGAGCAAAATATTTAATTAACAATTGGGTCCAGAGCAGAGGTTTTCAACCTTTCTCACCCCCCCCCCCCACTTACATACCACCTTAAGGAATCCCTTACCAATCAGAGAGAACTTATGGCATCAGGATTACTTAAGGTGGAATGTGGTAAAAGAAAAAGTTTGAAAACCACTGACCGAGAGCAATTTAAGACCAAGTTTGATGAGTGTGCCATTTCACAAGAGACCAACAACAAGAGATGAAATTTGCATGCTGCAAATTATTAACACTTTTTAAATTAACTGATTTTTTTTCCAATTGTCAATAATTTTATATTTTTGTGATGCTACATTTGAAATGACAGACTGTCAAGATCTGTGGCCATGTTGACAGTCTAAAAGGTAATGAAGGGTGGATCACTGGCTGAGCCAGTTATCAATGAATTGTTCTGAAAAGATCCTTTTATGCTGTGCTATGTAATGCCATTTAACAGGGTAAAATCCCACCAACAAGTGTCTGGTCATTTTTGTAGGCTTTTACCAAAAAGAAAATTTGCATCTTTATTTTGGACCAAATAAAAACACAAAATGCAGGAGAAGCTCAGTCGGTGGAACAGTGTCTTTTACGTAGCAAAGATACATTTTTAAAAAAGGCAATGCTACAGAAAGGACTCTGTTTGACCTCCTGAGCTTCTCCTGCATTTTGTGTTTTTACTGCACCCAACCCCAACCAACCAATTTTCCCCTGCAACTGCTGCAATCGTGTCTGCCTGTCCCGCATCGGACTTGTCAGCCACAAACGAGCCTGCAGCTGACGTGGACTTTTTACCCCCTCCATAAATCTTCGTCCGTGAAGCCAAGCCAAAGAAAGAAAAAGAAGAAAGTGACTACAGAATTGTGTGGTTCACTTCACGTTGGACCCCTTCTCCAATATTCAGAGTCCCATGCAAGTGGCACCAGATCTCCTGCTTATTTAATATTTCTGCTGCATACATTGAATCAAATAACATTTCCTCTTCTAATCCCACTTATTTTACTTCACCCCCCCCTTTAAAAATATTCTCCTGCCATAATCAATTCAGAATTATTCTTGGTCATTTTCATAAATCATACATTTGGCCTTGAATCTGTCTGATACATGAGATAAGAGTTTTGGGACCTTAAAATAATTTTCTGAACATAGCAAATTAGTTGATATTTGAAGTTTTACAAAAATGAAAACAAAAACAAAATGGTTCTCAACGTGCTTTTTTTTTGCTTGTTCTCCACATTTATACAAAAACAAAGAACAACAGTTTTTAACGCTGTCAGAAACAAGAAAAATGGAAAATAGCAAATGATCAGCTTCTCAGAAAAGCATCCATTTCTCTCCTTTTTAGTTATGCTGTTCAAACCACCATTTGTAATTATGAGACGATTTACATTGAGCTGGAGTACAAAATATATCAGCCAGTTCACTGCAACTTAATTTCCAACTTACCTCCGAGTAAATTGCCCACAGAATGTATTCACACTTATGCTTTTAAAATTTATTGAAGAAAATAGTCCTTCACTTTGCAATTCAAGTTCCATACTTCACCCGTCAACCTTGTTATTTTATTAAAGTCTATTTGATGTTGGGGCGATTAAAACTTGGACTAAAAGTCAATAAAATTGGATACGTGGATCTTTTCTTTTTAAAACCTACCCTTAAAATGTGGCACACAAAACTCCACCGATTGACCTCAATTTATGGACTGAATTAATGACAGCCAAAAATCAATTGTAACATTATTTTATTCAAATTTGATGTTAATTTCAGGGGGGGGGGGATGAAAAAACCCGAATTTCCCAATTTCTTTCTGCATATGGAAATATTTATAACAGACCATAATTTCAGTCCCCGAATTCTTTTTCGACAGAATCAAAATTACGCCCATTTAACAGGCTGAGACTTTTTCCAAACAGTTAGAAGGACTCTAACGAAACAAGAGTTTAGTTTCATTAAGACATGACATCTCAAATGGGTGTATGATAATACTTCAATCTTTCACAACGATGTCTTTGTTAAAAAGTACATTGATTGGGGAGGGGGGGGGGGGTTGCATTTGCAGAACCAACATTGGATATCTCGGGGAATGGAAGTGGTTTACAACGGGGTCCCATCGATCAAAGGGGGTGACATCTCTACCAACATTTTAGGATGTTGCATTCAGATCTTGGGGGGTTGGGTGCAGCCATTGTTTAAAGGACGTGCGGATGAGAAACTTACCTGTGAGTTCCAAGTGACTCATGGTGTTGGAGATACGGAACAAGTCAGAATGTTCTTCTCGGAGGTCGAGCGTGTCTTGAGGCCAGTTGCTGGGGCAGAGCGGAGTTCCTGCCGTCTCCGGACAAATCATAGGGGATGAGAAATCCAACCCCAATGAAGTCGCAAGATTTACACGGTCCAGAAGGCGCTTCTTTTTCTTCCTCTTTTTGCTCTGAATCTAGACAAGGTGAAAAATAGTGGGGGGGGGGGGGGGTTAAAAAAAACTTGCACGGGCTCTATATATTTTTACGTTCGAGGGTGATCGGCTGCTTGGAAAGGTCAAAAGCCTTAATCATTTGCGGGAATCGCTCAAAGCTCATTCCAACGCCTTGGGGCGATTTCAGGTCCTTTCCCAAACATGATTTGGGACCCCCGCCGACCAGCGGAACGGGGGGCAAGGGTGGAAAATGCTTTCCCGTTAAAAGGGGGGGGGGGGACAAAATCAACGGAGGAGCTTTTGGAATAAAACCACGGCGTGAAGCATTTCACTCTTCGGTGCGAGTTGACCTGTCAAAGTGGGAGGACGAGCGCATATTCGTTCCAGTTCACTAATAAACAAGTTATTTGCATGCCGTCCTCCCAAGGCGAGTTGATGGAGCGCTGTTCCACGCACAAACACACACACATGCAGTTGGGAAGGAAGCGTTTTGGAGCCTGGTTCGGTGCTTTGGACACAGCACGGCCCAGCAATGCGAACAAGCTTTGTTTCCCCCCCACCCGTGCAACTCCGCTAATAACAGGCAGTCCCCATCAGAATTTATTAACATGAAATTGGGTGTTTCTCATCGAATTCAATTCTAACAGGCAGAGTCGAAGCGGCGGAGGAGGGGGGGGGGCACAAAAATAGGAACGAAAATAGACCACCTTTTGTTCGTTTCTGCTTCTTGGGATGAGTTAACCCTTGAAACGAGATTCACTTCCCCCGGCCGAATGACTTGATCCCCATCTCCAGGGATGCGCGCCCACGATCCGGGAGCCGCGGAAATTGCTTCGATCCAGAGTGTCCCCGGAGGAAGCAGGCAGGTTTGCCCGTGCGGACTTTCCAACCGGGGTTGACAACGAGAGAGGGCAGGGGTTAATTCTATCAACCCCCCACCCCCCTCCAGATCACCGAGAACAAGAGGAATTCAAAGCCAAGGGTGACGTGAAGACTTGCATTCGAATTGGGTTAATTTCACCTCAGATTCCCCCCACCCCCCGCCGAATAAGTTCATTCAGAGACACGCCTATGGGCGCCCACGCCTCCTGTCCCCCCCCCCCCTCCAATACTTTGTGCTTTGGGCGATCGCTTACAAACAGCCGATTGTTGGAGAGCAAAGTTGATCAATGTAAGGAATAGCACTGGGCTGGATGGGAGGGATGCTGCTGCTTTTTGTTTGTTTTTTTGCAGATGGTTACTGATAAACTGCATCACTCTTTCCCCTTCCCCCTCCCCTTCCCCCCTCCCGCTCAGACACACAAGTAGGAAGTCTTGTTTCTCGCCTCTAAAGGTCATCGCTGCCATGATTTCAGGGTTGATATTTCAGGCCGAAGCGCACGCGCCGCTTTCCAGGAACTTTCCAAGAATCGGCGTCACCTGCTCTTGTTGCCACTTTCGTCGCCGACCAATCAACAGCTCTCCGCTCCGCCTGCCATTGTTGCGTCACGGCCGCGCCGCCTATCCGCACGCTGGGCTCGGCTCGGCGGGGTCACGGCTGCAGACTGCCGGTGGTGAAATTGATGGTGGGGGGTGACCAGTGAAATGATCGCCACGGCGGGCGGGGTGAGGGGAGGGGGGGGTGAGGGGAGGGGGGGGTGAGGGGAGGGGGGGGTGAGGGGAGGGGGGGGTGAGGGGAGGGGGGGTGAGGGGAGGGGGGGTGAGGGGAGGGGAGGGGGGGTGAGGGGAGGGGGGGGTGAGGGGAGGGGGGGGTGAGGGGTGGGGGGGGGAATCAGTGCTCATAAATCACGGTAGACAATTTTATTTGAAAAGTCACATTTTATTTCCTCATTGGTTCTTCAGTTGATGTACGATTTAAGAATGAATTGCAACTGTGCGATTTTGAGTCGTCGGGGATTTTATCCTATTTTGCGGCTCTCCGGTTTTGAGGAACATGCCTACGTCCCAAAAGTCTAGCGGGCCTTTGGAGACAGGTCAACCACGAGGCGTTCACCACCAGAGATCGGAACGAGTCCGGAGACAGACACCCCGATTTGAAACATAGGGAAGGGAAAGAAGCTCTTGGATTAATTAAAGTGGAGCTTCCCTCCAAAGCGGACGTGAAGATCACCGCCTGACCTGTATTGACGAAACTGCCCGCTGGATATAGACGACCAATCCTCCTCCGAACCCAAGCCTGCTAGGAGCACGCACCCCAATTTGTAGTGCCCTCTTCCAACACAGCAATTCATTCTTCTCCCGCACAATTAAAGCATGGAATGACCTTCGCCCGACCATCCTCTCACAACCAGATCCAATTCAATTTAAGACCGCTCTCCTTCAAAAAATCTCCTCCTCCACCATCGGAATATTTTGGAGGATCAAAAACCAAGTCAATAAAGAATTTAGAGCAAATATCTAAAGAAGAAATGCATTTTAAAGAGGGTGGAAACACACAATGCGGAAGAAACTCGGCAGGTCGAACAGTGTCCTTGACATCGCAAAGATAAAGATACATAACCAACGTTTCGGGCTTGAGCCCTTCATCGAGGTCAGGAAAAAAAAATGTTGACAGGGACCCGAACTATAAAGAGGGCAGGATGTGTAGCCCGAAATCAGGATATTAAATAGTTTGTACTGGTGCAGACTCGAAAGGTCCATAAGATAATGTTCAACGATTTAAAGCCGTTGCTGGTTATGCAATGTTTCGGAAATGCATGTAATTTGGGGTGAAAGAGAAACGTTTGTTTTCAACCCAAATTAAAAAAAAATAATCGTGGACATCTGCTGGTGGAAGCAGCTCAACTATAACAGTTTAATGATTCTATTTGCAGTTTTCAAATGAAACACGTCCAGTTAGATCATGAATCTAAATGGTCGGAACACAGAGTTCGGCATCACATCGAGGGTCTGTGCTGTAGTGTTCCGTATAACTGGAGTCACAATACGGACCGACTGATGAATTGGTTTATTCCAAAGAGGGTTTGTTGATTGGGTTTATTTTCTGTACTTACATTTTGGATCTTAGGTAAATGGACGATTCCACGGGAGAAAACAGACGTAATTTACAAGGCAGTTGCCGAACACGGGGTTGTGGACGTTTCGAGAGTGAAGGACTTTTTTTTTCCCCATTGAATTCTGACAAAAAAAAATGTTGGTATCCATGAAAGAAAGGTACAAGGTGCAGCGAAGGAAACTGGCGCAGGACAGGTCTTTGCAACTTGACAGTGTCGCATGGGGAAGGGACAACTTGGACGAAGCAAAAAGAAAACGGGACGTCCGGAAGGGAAATCTCTTATCTGAATGAAAGAGGCAAGTGGAGCGTGGATCAGATGAGCCACAAGGACAAATGGGACCGGATGCAAACTGCGTGAGAAGGTTTCAGGCGTGCACATTTTAGAATAAACAGCCGACGTTTTGTGATTAATGGTTCATCTTCTCAAGCCAGGGTGAGTGTCAGCCACTTGAATGAAATCTGGACGGGATTTCACATAAATTGAATGCAGCAAATTTTTTTAAAAAAAAAGGATACAATGTCGAGAAGTAAGACATTGAATTCTTATACAGTAATTGGAACCTCTGCCACCAGAAAATGACGACGGTTACTCTAAACGACTCGCTTTCATCCGCAATTCCATATTTTGGAAGCGCTGGCGTCGAGCATTCCTTGGGCATTCTCCGATGGGACCCTGCATCAGAACTCTGCCCCAGTTCTTCTGAAGCACATTTTACCCCCTCCATAAATCTTCGTCCGCGAAGCCAAGCCAAAGAAGAATAATTGATTACAGAGGTTGATTTTTTTTTCTTTTTGCACAACGATAATTCTATACAGTTGTAATTCTGGGAGAAATCGAAGAGTTTTCAGTTTAATATTTTTTTTTCTCGTATTAAGGAGCGTGGAAAACACAAGAGTGCGTTCCCTATTCCCCATTCCAGTCTATGACTACAGCGTCCTCCCGTGGTGATAACTGCAGTACATACTGTGCATAAAAGTTTCAATGTCCCTTTCCTGTGTAGGGGATATCCTAAAATACTTGGCGCCTGATGATTTTCTTTACAAGTGAAAACATTCTGATTATGCACACAAATGTTCCAAGGTATTGAAATCAGGTTGAAGTGTTCCCCCTCCTTCTCCTGAAGAGCTCCTTTGTGATGCTTTATGAAGAGATGCATATTCAAGCTAGAAGCTCCCTTACTCTCCAAGAGGGCATCAACCAGCTAAATCCCAAACAAAGCACCAGGGCCTGACGGTATTGCAGCCGAGATCTAAACGCACTGACATCATGCCTGCACCAGCTGTTCATAAAGTTGCAGGGAACTGCAGAACTACAGAGACTTCAAAGATGCATCAATTGTGACCATCTACAAGACCAAGGGAGACGAGAGATTGCAACTATTATTGTGGCATTGCTCTTCTGTCAGGTGTGGGAAAATGCCGAGCGAAGATCATCCTTAGATGTTTGGTGTCCAATATCAATGACAACATCCTTCCAGGAAGCCAATGGATATGATTTTCTCACGGAGGCAGAAGCAGAGAAGTCTTTATTTCACATTTGTTAATCTAACCAAAGCATTTGACACTGTTGATAGAGGCAGCCTGTGGAAACTCTTCCCAAAATTCAGTTGCCTCCCCCCCCCCCCCCCACCCCACGCCAAACCAACATCATCTGTCAGTTCCACAAAGGTATGGAAGGCCGCATCAATACTTGTGGTGAGTTGTCAGACCCATTTCCCATCAGCCACCGTGTAAAACAGGGTTGTGTTTTTGGCTCCTACTCAGTTTGGACTATTCTTCACTGTTGTTCTTCAGGATGCCACATCAGACCTGAAGTTAGGGATCTTCCTACAAACTAGGGCTGATGGTGGGGCTCCTCAACCTCGTAAGACTGAGAGCAAAAACAAAAGTCAAGGACATTGTGGTGATTGTGCACTGGTTGCCCACTCTCTTGAAGACTTATAGGAGATCATCAGTCACTTTGCCAGGGCTGCTAAGAGCTACAGATTGACAATCAGCCTGAAAAAGATGGAAGTTTTGTACCAATCAGCTCCTGGCTCAAGTAATGACAAACAGAGTGTCCTCATTGATGACCCTCATCTCAATGCTTCCAACAAGTTTCGATACCTGGGCAGCACCATAACATCTTCACCTTCTCTAGGTGTAGAGATTGAGTCAAGAATCAGAAAGGCCTGCTTTGCCTTTGGTCAGCTGAAAGATCAGGTTGGCCACCAGGTGCAAGGTGTACAGGGCTGTTGTCATCATCAGACTTGTTATATGGATGTCAGACGTGGTGTCCATATCAGAGTCACATACATCAGCATTACCCACTGCAGCAGCGCCACCTACATTCTCTGATGAAGATTAACTGGTGAGACAAAGTCTCCAATATCGAAATCCTTTCTTGAGCCGGAATGTCAGCAGTTTCGACCTTGGTGATGTCAGCCCAACTGACAACATGTTGTCAGAATGCCTGATGGAAGACTGCCCAAGGGTATCTTGTGCGGCCAACTGTCCAGTGGTACCCGAAATCGAGGAGGCCAGTGATTACGGTACAAGGATCTTCTGCACAGGAGCCTGAAGAAAGCTGGCATTGCTCCATCAACATGGCAGGATCTGGCTCAAGATCACTCACAGTGCAGGAATGCCATCAGAAAAGGTGTGACGCTGCTGAGAAAAAGCTCAAAGAGGCAACAGAGGAAATGCATAAGAAGCCCTACAACAGAGCTTCTACCCCCCATTGCCCCCAATCCCCCCAGCCTCACCTGCCAGGTATGTGGCAAACAGGGCCTGTCAAGGATTGACCTATACAGCTACTCCAGGATGCACATATAAAACCCCACAAACTGACTGAAAGGAACCATCGTTATCTTATAGGATGGATAGCCAGAAGTTGTTTTATATGTATAACTTTAGAAATATCAGACAACTTTATTTATAAAAGACAGCTTCTCAATAATAAAACTCAAAGTGCAAAGGTGACAAATTCAGTCAGAAGAATGAAAAAGTTAGCCTTGTCCCTTCACTCTGTCCTGACGCATCTGGAGAACACCTCAGATGCCAGGCTAAGACTCATTGACTTCAGCTTGACATTTAATACGATAATTTCCCAGATTCTAGTGAAGTTGTCCTCTCTTGGACTCAATACCACTCTCTAACTGGATTCTGGGCTTCCTTATGGAAAGTCCAGTCTATCTGGGTTGGTAGCAGAACATCAAGCACTGTTACACTGAGCACTGGTGCACCTCAGGGCTGTGTGTTTAGCCCGCTCCTGTTCATGCCACTGACTGAGTACTGAATCACCAGATCCAGCTTCAACAGTGTCATTGAGTTTTCAGATGACACAACAAATAGTTGGCCTTGTTAGTAACAATGAGTCACACTACAGAGCAGAGGTGGAAAATCTTGTGATACGGTGTGAGAGTAATGAACTTAATCTCACAGTGGACAAGACTAAAAAAGATGATTTTAGGTTTGAGGAGGACCAGAAATGACCACCTTCCACTACACATGAAAAACTGCAGTGGAGAGCACAAAGTTCCTTAGAGTTCATTTAACTAGTAACCTTTTGTGGACACACACCATCTCCTCACTTGTCTGGAAGGTGCAACAGCGACTGCACTTCCCAGGAAAACTGAAGCGGGCAAGGCTACCGGCCACCATTATGTCAACCTTCTGCAGGAGCTCTATTGAGAGACTCCTGGCCAGTTACATTAGAGTGTGGTATGGTTGCTGCAGAGAAATGGACTGGAGGTCAACCTAAAGGACCATAAGGGCAGCAGAAAGGATCACTGGAGTCTCCCTCCTCCCATCAACATGATGTACAAGGGCACACAAAATCATTGAGGACCCCTTCCACCCAGCATCCCTCAGCTGCTCCCATACAAGATTAGAAAACTGGCACCACCAGACTGAGGAACATCTTCTTCCCATGGGCAGTGAAAATGCTGAACAACCAAAGGAACTGCTCAAATTAACTATCCTGGACTCTTGTATTCATGAAACATCATTTATGTATAGGAATACTTGACCTGCATGTGCATTGTTTGCATTTATGTGTGTTATGCCTGGTTGTATGTGGGTTTTCACTGAGGACTGGAGAACAGTTTCATTGGGTTGCACTTGTGCAATCAGGTGCACTTGACGACTCAAAATTGCTATCTCTGAGCCAATGTTAGGTTTGATAGAGCAGAAATGACTAATATAAAAACACAAATGTCTGCAGATGCTGTGATTTTAGTAAAAACACAAATGCTGGAGAAACTCAGCAGGTCTTGCAATGTCCATAGGAAGTAAAAATACTGTATATTTCTGATGTTTTAGGCCTGAACCCTTCTTCAAGGTATGAGTAAAAAGCAGGTAGCAACTGAATTAAAAGGCTGGAAAGAGAAGAATGGGCAGAGGAGGTGTGCAGACATAAAGTATTATTATTGGATGAGACACAGGAGAGAGGAAAGGTGAGAATTGACTGCAGAAGCCAAGCGAGGGGAAAGGAGACAGATGAAAAGTGGGGTGGGGGAGGGGGTGGAGAGGGAAAGAGAGCACACTAGAGGACAGGAGACATAGTAACATAATTAGAACTGAGAAATACAAAACTTTAATTGAATAATCTCCTTGAGAATATCTAACCCAGGTAAATGCACAGGAGAACATACTGATGCTGAACTTGTCATCTGTAATGAATCCCAGCATGGATGAGACAGTAAGACAGCCTTCAAGGATAAAGCAAGGGCAAACAAAGCTCATGCCCATTTGGGGGATGGGTTTTCATGAAAATATCTGACAGAGCCCTGTAGAATTGGTATCTTGATTCTCCCCATTTTTGTTAGCATACAAATGATAGATGAATAATCCATTTTCTAATTTTGCAAAAAAATCCAGTCAGTATTGGCTTCTGAAATACTGGTGAGTTTTTATTCATTGGGCACAGGTTTATTACAATCTTCAATCTCTTGTGTCACATGGCATCACACTCAAGTCAGGTAAAACAGCAAGACATTTCCAGTGACACTCTCTCCAGGTGAAGTATTAAGGTTGCATTAAAATGTGAAGGACAGGATAACATGCCGTATGTTCTTACCAATACGGGCCATTGTAAAAGCCTGCACTTATCCTTTCCATCTAAGGCTTTACACAGGAAAGCACCAAAAATGACATATGTACAGTGCATTAATCGCAGGTAAAAGCTGAAAACATTGAGTGGTCATAATCAACTGATTCCATTGGTTTCTTTTTTTACAAACCTGTATTAACAAGATTTCATATTTTCTTTTCAGAAGTACAATTCACAACTCAATTTTACTTTTACTGAAACTTAATTTCTCACATTTTCAGGTTGTACTTAAGCATAGTAAAACAGTTGACAACAGCTGTCACTTTTTAAATAACACAAGAGAAAAGGGCAATGTTTCTGTAAAAAAAAAATCAGTAATTTAGGCAACTCCAGTTTGTTTAAACCTTCACCACTAAATAAGGATGAGGCATTTTTTTGTCACTGTGCAAAACAATTTCTAACTTTCAAATCTTTTTGCAGTATATTAAACAATACGATTGGGAAAGTATGCAATAAAGAAATAAAGCATATTTACATCACTCTTTAACTGGGCAGATGAATGGTTGTCTAACCTTTGACCAATTGGTCTTTAAAGAATGCAGCTCATCCAAAATTGACAAATCAATTATTTTCTCCAACAATGTACCTCTCTCGTTTGAACCAATAAAATACAATCTATTAGCCATCACACTGAACGTCTGAGGATGATATTCTCTAATGTTTGAGATTCTGGGTTTCGATATTAAACACTTAAATATAAAACTTGCACAATAAATCAATTAAATGTCTTGACACATTTCAAAATGATAAATATGAAGCACTCATTTCAAAAAAAAAAACAGTGCCATATTTCTTACATTAAAATAAAGAAAATCAAAACTATCTTAAAAGATTGTGCGGGGTCATTTTCATTTTAGATTTGAAATTTAAAAACAAAGTTAATCTGTTTAAGTGCTTAAGCAGTATACAGTGTCCTTTATAAATTGCAAGAAAAACAAAACCAACCACAAAAATTCAAACCAAATGTTCAAGTCTGTTAAGATCTTGAATAACCTGCAAGGAGCATCCTTTACCTCCAGTGTAGAATGATAAGAGAAGATCATAGATCAGAAGAAAGTTGAGAGATATCAAGGTGTTCTGCAAAATTGAATATAATCCAAAGCTCCACAGATGACAAGACCCAATATGCATGGCTTGAAATAGTCTTGCATACATAGTGTTTTAAAGGCCTTATTCAACAGTTTGTGTACAAGTATTATGATGAAATGTATTTTTAAGGTTATTCCACAAAGTAATACAAGTCAACTGTTTCTTTGTATCCAATTTTTTTCTTGTAAACAGCAGTGGTGTATGTGATAAGCCAGCAAAAAATTTACAAAAGCTGTATATAAAAAGTTGCAGAGAACTAAAATTGACATCCAAATATCCCTAGGTTGAAATCCAAGCCACTTTACATTTAAGAGTTCCAAAAGAAAATACCAGGGAGACAATTGGATGCAACACTGGTACCTTAATTTCACAATTCTATCAAAAATATACAATATCTAACAAAAACCTTACTAGTTATGGCTTTGATCTTCAGCACTATATTATACATCACAATATAAAGTATTATCAACATTGCGCAGGTCTCCATGCAAAATTTATTTATACATATACAATGTATAGTAGCAATCAAACTGGATCAAACGTTCTTTCAGAACACTTTTCAAGTCCATGCCTTTGGGACTTGATATAGATGAGTCAATTACTGTGGAGCTCCTCTCAGTCATCTAATACTGGACACTGAACTTTGATTGGCAACTGTGTATGTTGAGGCCTTCTCTTCAGATAAAGTTGAAACAACAGGAGTTCCATTATTTGCCAAATAGCCTTGTTTGAATGTTTCAAAGTAAGAGGCCTGGACAGGTTTATGACACTGAAGAACTTTAATGGCATCATCTATTTTAAACCATTCCCTTTTTCTCCCTAAATAAAAGGAAAAAGATTAAATATATGTACAACTTTTATTGAAAACAACAGTTTAAGAAAAAAAAACAATTTGCATATGGCAAGTGATATATATCCTGATGTTTGGACATAAATGAATCGGCATTCAGTAGTTCAGTTATTGAACATGTAATAGGCAAGTACAAATTGTATCTATGTAAGAAACAGATGCAAAAACTAAAAGCCAAAGGCTTAAAAACATGCCAGAGCAGTAAAGAAATCTTCATCTATGCTGCCAAATTTCAGAATTTGGGTAAATGGGGTAATGTGACAGATTATGTTATATTTTATATATATTTTAAAGGAGATAAATTGTGGCAATTTTTTTTTAAGTTTAGGTCACAAAAAGATACAAACACTTCAACACAGATCTCATTTAAAATGCTGGAGCTCTGCTTAAGCCAGACAATTCAGGCTCTGAGGGCCTTTGCACAAACTTTGGAGAATGCCTATAAGGACTTCACAAGTAGGTGTTAATTGGACATGCTGTGGAGTAATGGATTATCGTTTTGGAAAGCAATAGATGAACGAACTCAGAAGATTAGGCCCGGAGCCATAGTCTATCTGAGTGCAGTTGGCTGTTCGAAGAGGGTCATGTGGTTTTTCTCTGGAGAATTCAGTTCCACAGTTCAGCAGCAGCTGGGACTGGAACAGGACAAGCTGGTAAGCTTTTGGAAAAACCCCATTATGAAAACAGGATGTGAGTTCTTAGTTCAACCTAGTGAAGGCACTTGTGGTCCATACAAGAGGAGAGGACTGGCTCACAATGTTTCACTTGAAATAAAGGAAACAAAAAGGAAATCTGTGGTGACCTGAAAGAAAGAGGTTATTATCTGGAAGACCCTGATGGGGCAAGTTTCTTCAGCAAGATACTAAAGTGGCTGATCTGAAGGAATCAGTTGTGGGTGTCCAACGAGCAATAAATCTCTCTGAAAACTGACAAGAACCTTCCTGAATGGTAACAATTTACCTTTCAAGCACTAAACCCCAGTGAAATTCATAAATGTTAAATTCTGTGCACAATATAAGAATTGCCTGCAACCGGTGAACTTGGAGGAGTGAGAAGTGAGAGTGGAGTGTGAATTTACACACACATCACATACACGTGCGGTTAGAATTAGAAGGGGTTAAGTTAAATTAATAGTAATGTTTAATCCTGTTTTCATGTTTAAAGATAATTAAAAGTAACTTTTGTTTAAATAATCATTTGTCTTGGTGAATTTCTATTGCTGCTGGGTTTTGGGGTCCTCTGGGCTCATAATGTAAACAATACCCCCAAAAAATGATCACTCAAATTGACAACAGCATAGTAAATAACACTTGCTCCTGATGCTGAAGGTATTTCAGCATCGTTCTATTTTGATCTTAAAAATTGTTGATGAAAGATTGAAAAAATGTTTTCCCAAAGTCTTCCTAAATTGGGACACTCACAAAACATATGGATCAATGAAGCTTTAAAAATTTTACACTTTTCACATAATGGAACCACATTTGCTTAAAAATTAGATAATTTAAGTTTGGACATATGTATTCTATGTACAACCTTAAATTGTAATAAATAATGTCTTGCACAAAATGAGGAATCATTAATCAAACTAAGAACAGTACCAGTCTTCATCTGAAAATGTTATACTGACATTGCATTCCCAATCATTCTTAATCCCACCCATTGAGGCTGATCTTAAATCCAATAGTATTATCAACATTGCGCAGGTCTCCATGCAAAATTTATTTATACATAATGAACTGTGAACAAACTGTAAAAATTTTTTTTTAAATCAAGAATATTTGAATTTGAAATTCGAGGAAAATCATGCAACTTTGAACAAAATGCCTAACTTGTAAATATCTAAAAAAAAATGTCCATTAAAAAGATTACATTTGGCTGACAGTTGTTCAAAAGAGGGAAATTATTTTTAATAAAATGATCTTTATAACTTATTATACCCAATCTGTACCATTCCTTAAAGCCTGCATCTAATACAGAAGGCAGAAAAAGATGGTTATCTATAAAGGGACTAGCATGAGAAAAAACATAACCAAAAATGTCCTAAATAGAGCCCATATTCTCAACCTATTTCTCTTTATCAGATTATGTTTCAATTTAGAAAAGGGTAAAACAGAACCTAAAATTGCCAACATAGATGATTTTTTTTTAATAAACGAGGTTACAAAAAACTATTTTTAAGATCAAAATAGAATGGATGCCCTTTAATTGCCTTGTTGGGTTTTGCTTGTGAACCAGATGTATTTCTGTCTGTATCTCAAGAAAAAGCCCATTCGGCTGCTCCGGCAATTCTCTGACTGGTTTCTGAAGGTCTCTATTTGATCCATATCTTTACTTTTTTTTCTACAAAGTTACCTTGATTAAAGGGTGGGTTGGGGGTGGGGAGAGAGGTTTGATTAGATTTAGTATTGTGGTTTTTTTTTCTTTTTTATTCCTTTTTTAGATTAATTGATTATATACAAGTTTAATTATGGTTGTCCTAGATCATATCATCAAGTTAGAGAGATATTACTCTGTTTTGACCAAGGGTTGGTATAATGTAACTCAATTGGTTTCTATCCAGAATTATTTTTAAGAAATAGAATTAAATTAAAAATTATGGATGGATTTTTAAATTATATTTATATTAATATGTTGATGCTTTTTGTTATATTAGTAGACTTTGTGTGTAGGATTATTATGTTAAACTCAATAAAAATATTTTAAAAACAAAGTATTTCAGCTAACCAACAATGATAATAAGGCCATTCAAGCTACATTGCTTCGAATTGTATTAATGCAGAACCAGGATAAAATACTGATTCACAACCTGGTTTATGTGCAGCTTTTCATCTTTGGTTTAAATGCTATGTGAATTTCACAACACCACAGATAAATTATGAACTCCCAGGAAATAATGCTCAATCAGTTTTAAAAGGACATAAATTACAATTTAAAAAAACATTCAAAACCTCTACTTAAAGATAGTATACAATATGATCAAATCAGAGAAGTATAAAATATCTTATGTTAGGGAATTTTATGTATAATTTTTGTATTCAATATTGATTTTGGACATAAGTTACAATTTAATTTCATAATATAATTAAAAGAATTTGATGTACTGAACAAAATAAATTAATGTAATAATTATGGTTATGCTTTTAATTTTCAATTGATATGTGACACATACATGTTATAATTTATGTTATCACTAATAAACCATGTGTAAATAGATATTGTTAAACAATAAAAATATTTTAAGATAGTATGGAGAATTAATAATTCTATCTTACCAATATTTACTGAATCCTCCCAATCTTCTAGCACCTCTGTTATTACCAGAACATATACATATGTTCTATGCTTTCTGTCTTGATTCTGAAAAATAAAATTGTTACTTCACAAATTACCGACATGAGCTGCAAAATATAGAATACCAGAAGTGAGTTGCACAAGGCTTCCACTAAAAGGGTCTTTTAGATCTCTGTTTAAGATTTAATTTCAAGTTGCACTAGGACTGTTACATTGTGTGGTTGAAGAGGGTGAAAGCAATGGCACTCAGCCTACCTCCATGAAGTACTGCTTCTACTGGGTTGTTGTTATGGGAGACTTCAACTTTCCTAATATTAACTGGCACCTTCTTACTGCAAGAAGGATAGATGGGGCCGAATTCATCAGCTGTGTCCAAGAAGTATTCCTGACAGAATATGTGGACCAGCTGAATAGAGAAGTGGCTATTCTTTCTTTGGCTTGGCTTCGCGGACGAAGATTTATGGAGGGGGTAAAAAAGTCCACGTCAGCTGCAGGCTCGTTTGTGGCTGACCAGTCCGATGCGGGACAGGCAGACACGATTGCAGCGGTTGCAAGGGAAAATTGGTTGGTTGGGGTTGGGTGTTGGGTTTTTCCTCCTTTGCCTTTTGTCAGTGAGGTGGGCTCTGCGGTCTTCTTCAAAGGAGGCTGCTGCCCGCCAAACTGTGAGGCGCCAAGATGCACGGTTTGAGGCGTTATCAGCCCACTGGCAGTGGTCAATGTGGCAGGCACCAAGAGATTTCCTTAGGCAGTCCTTGTACCTTTTCTTTGGTGCACCTCTGTCACGGTGGCCAGTGGAGAGCTCGCCATATAATACGATCTTGGGAAGGCGATGGTCCTCCATTCTGGAGACGTGACCCATCCAGCGCAGCTGGATCTTCAGCAGCGTGGACTCGATGCTGTCGACCTCTGCCATCTCGAGTACCTCGACGTTAGGGGTGTGAGCGCTCCAATGGATGTTGAGGATGGAGCGGAGACAACGCTGGTGGAAGCGTTCTAGGAGCCGTAGGTGGTGCCGGTAGAGGACCCATGATTCGGAGCCGAACAGGAGTGTGGGTATGACAACGGCTCTGTATACGCTTATCTTTGTGAGGTTTTTCAGTTGGTTGTTTTTCCAGACTCTTTTGTGTAGTCTTCCAAAGGCGCTATTTGCCTTGGCGAGTCTGTTGTCTATCTCATTGTCGATCCTTGCATCTGATGAAATGGTGCAGCCGAGATAGGTAAACTGGTTGACCGTTTTGAGTTTTGTGTGCCCGATGGAGATGTGGGGGGGCTGGTAGTCATGGTGGGGAGCTGGCTGATGGAGGACCTCAGTTTTCTTCAGGCTGACTTCCAGGCCAAACATTTTGGCAGTTTCCGCAAAGCAGGACGTCAAGCGCTGAAGAGCTGGCTCTGAATGGGCAACTAAAGCGGCATCATCTGCAAAGAGTAGTTCACGGACAAGTTTCTCTTGTGTCTTGGTGTGAGCTTGCAGGCGCCTCAGATTGAAGAGACTGCCATCCGTGCGGTACCGGATGTAAACAGCGTCTTCATTGTTGGGGTCTTTCATGGCTTGGTTCAGCATCATGCTGAAGAAGATTGAAAAGAGGGTTGGTGCGAGAACACAGCCTTGCTTCACGCCATTGTTAATGGAGAAGGGTTCAGAGAGCTCATTGCTGTATCTGACCCGACCTTGTTGGCTATACTGAATCTAAAACTGGGTAATGAACAAGGTCCAGTGGCAGACCTCTCGGTGGGGGAGCATTTCGGTGATAGTGACCACAACTCCCTGAGCTTTATCATAGTTCTGAACAAGAATAAAATGGGAAAGTGTTTAATTGGGGTAGGGCTAATTACCATGGGATGAAGTTGGAACTAGAGAGAGTAAGTTGGGAATAGATGTTTACAGAAGGTACTAGTACGTGGATGATTATGGACCACTTATCCAGGTTAAGGATAAGTTTATCATACTGAGACAGGGAAAAGATGGTAGGAAAATGGAACCACGGTTGACAAACAGGTGAGGCAACCAGTTAAGAAGGAAGCATACATTAGATTTAGGAAAAGGAAGGGTTCATGAAAATTGTATAATAGCCAGGAAGGATCTTTGAGAAAGGACTTAAGAGCTTGAAGGGGGCATGAGAAGGCCTTAGCAAGTAAGATTAAGGAAAACCACAAGGTACTCTATGCATATGTGAAAACAGTCGAGAATGAAGGTCAGGCTGCTTAAGGATAAAGGAGGCAACATGTACCTGGAGGCAGAGGCAGCTGGGGAGCTCCTAAATGAATACTACTCTGCTTCAATATTCACCAAACGACTTTGATCAGGGTGAAGTCGGAATAGAACAGAATTGTGTGCTGGGCGATGTTGAGATTAGGGAAGATGAAGTATTGTATCTTCTTGAAAATATTAGGATTTAGAAGTCCCCAGGGCCTGACACGATATACCCCAGGTTGCTGTGGGAAGGGATGGAAGATATAGCTGGGAATTTACTATGATCTTAGAGTCCTCCTTGGCTACAGGGGAGGTACTGGAGGATTTGAAAATGGCAAATGTGGTCCCCTTGTTTAAAAAAAACATAACCAGGAGTATCTTAGGAATTACAGACCAGTGAGTCTTATATCAGTGGTGTGCAAACTATTCAGGATAGAATTTATGAGTATTTGGAGAAGTACAATCTAATTAAGGAAAGTCAACATGACTTTGTGAGAGGAAGGTCATGCCTCACAAGCCTAATTGATGTTTTTTTTTGAGGAGGTAAGGAAAGAAATTGATGAAGTTAGGGCAGTAGATGTGGTTCATATGGATTTTAGTAAGGCATTTGACAAGGTCCCCCATGAGAGACATTCAGAAAGTCAGGAGGCATGGTAACCTTGGCTGTGTAGATTAAAAATTGACTTGCATGTAGAAAGCAGAGAGTAGTAATGGACTTTATTAATAGGGAGATTGAGTCAAGAGTCTGGTAAGACCTGATTGTGATCAGTTCAGGTCACCTCATTCCAGGAAGGATAATGAAAGCTATGGAGAGGGTACAGAGATTTACCAGGACGTTGCCTGGATTGAAAAATTAAGTCTTGAGGCAGGTTAACCAAACACTGACTTTTCTCTTTGGAACGAAGATGGGGCTACACTGTTGGCATAGTGGTTAGCACACATCTTTACAGTGCCAGTGATTGGAACGAGAGTTTGAATCCCGTGCTATCTGTAAGGAGATTGTACATTTCCCTGTATCTGCATGTTTCCTCACACCATTCAAAAATATACAAGGATCTAGGTCAATTGGGTATAACTGGGTGGCACAGACTAGTGGCGAAATGGCCCATTACACATCTACTGCCCTAACTTCATCAATTTCTTTCCTTAACTCCTCAAAAAAAAACATCAATTAGGCTTGTGAGGCATGACCTTCCTCTTACAAAGTCATGTTGACTTTCCTTAATTAGATCGTACTTCTCCAAATACGCCTAATTTTTTTTTTTAATTTGCAGGTTGAAAGGAGACTTCTTAGAGGACTACAAGATTCTGAAAGATATGGATGAGGTGGACAGCCAGCACATTTTTCCCAGGTCATGAATAGCAAACTCCAGAGGACATCTGCACAAAGGGAGGAAAGTTTAGTGGAGACAGCAGACAAAAGACAGTCATTTTTTTCAAAAATTAGACATACAACATGGTAAGTGGCCATTTTGCCACGAGCCCGTGCCACCCAGTTATACCCAACACCTTGCAAGGGGTGGTTGTGAAACCTGAAACATTAGGGGCATTTAAAAGACTCAGACAGGCACATGGATAAAAGAAAAATAGAGGTTTACATGAAAGGGTTTAGTTTGTTTTGGTAGGAATATATAGGTTGGCACAATATTAAGGGCCGAAAGGCCCTTATTCCATGTAAGAGGGATGCGGGTGAAACAAGAACTGCTTATATTTTAAAGATATATCAATGTTGAATGAATAAGGTAGTCCTGATGATGGGTTCTGGCCCAAAACATCAACAGTTTCCTGGGGAAATCCCAATAATCACAGGGAAAACATGCAAATGGCAGAAAGACAGCATCCCAAATCAAACCCACAAATCTGGAGCTGTAAGGCAGTAGTGCTACCTGCTATGCCACGGTGCCACCTATAGGAATGAAATGGAAATCCTACAAATACATTTAATGATAGTTTCCCTTCATATGATACAAAAAATTCTTCTGAATTTGGTCAGAAATGCCCACAGGTTATTTAATTCTTAATTTGGTCAAAATTAAATGCCCAAGAGTTATTTAATCTGTGCATTTGTACAAAGCTTGCCTGTAAATAAATGACCTGTATTTATATTGTTGAACCAAATACAAAATATCCCATGCTATTGGGAGTTTTGAGGATCTGCAAATTACACAATAATGGATTAAGAGCAGATATGGCAGTAGCCCTCACCCCCCACCAAGGAAAACAAATAATTTTGTCAGCACATGCCATTTTGCTTTCTCTATTTCTCAATACTGCTTCTACGGCACAATATAATCTCAACAAGAACAGATCAAATTTTTTAAGGAATAGGGTAAGTTGAGTTATGTGACAGTAAAAAAACGAGGCCTGAGAGAGGAGGATGTTGAGAGGGGATCTTATTGAGGTCTATAAAATCATGGGGGGCATAGATAAGGTGAATAGCAACAACCTGTTTCTGAGAGTAGGAGAATCTTAAGTTGAGGCCACACCTGAAAGGTGGGGGGGGCTAGGATTTAGAAGGGGACAGTTCATCTCTCAGAGAATGGAAGAGAAAGGTATGCTAGCTTCCTTTAAAACACCTGGATAACTACATGGATGGGAAGAATTTGGACCTAATTCAGGCAAGTGGAATAGGAGAGCCCACTGTTCAGCATGGACAAACTTGGCTTGTGGGTCTGTTTCAATATTGCAAGACTCTATGCCAAAGAGGCAGTGAAATCAATGGGTCAAATTCTCTCAGCTATAATGCTCAATACTACCAAGATTAATACAACCTCATTTGTTTCTGCAGCTTTAAAAAAAACCAACTTTTGGGCCTGTTAGCGTAGCCCTTTTTGCAGGTCTTTTAAAGAGGTAAAAGAATTCATGGATCTTCTTTGGTGGTTGAGCCTGTCAAAGTGCTAAAGCAGGGATGGGCAAGCATTTTTTTTGAACTCACATTTCACCTATGCCATGTGCTCTGTGATTAGTAAGGGATTGCTTAAGGTGGTATGTGAGTGGAAAGAAAACATTTGCAAACCACTGTTTAATCGTTCCTAATTGACTCGTTATGTGCACAGTTTCAAAACTCCAAAGGAAATGAGCCAATGACAATTTTTCTCAAGCAAAATATTTCAGTAAAGTTGGGACCAGAGCAGTGATTCTCAACTTTCCCTTCCCACTCACAATCCACTTTAAGCAATCCTTTACTAATCACAGAACACTTGTGGCATAGGGATTACTTAAGGAGGAATGTGAGTTTAAAAAAGGTTGCCCACTCCTGTGCAAATCATCCTCATCCAGACAACTATTCAAATTTTCATGATTTTTTTTTTTAAATGGTAGCATCCTTCAAGGTTAAAATAAAAAGCACAGCATGGTTTAGATCCAGTATTAAATTGGTCTGTGCTTATCCCTTTTATATATTACATCTTGGGCATTTAAATCCATGGTGTCTCCTTCCATCGGACTCTACCGTGAACTGTAGCCTTTTAAACCTCAAGATTACATTTGACATTTTCAAGTGACCTATGTAAAAAGACACAAACCTTAAACCAAATCTGGCCTGCAACCTGTTCCTCGATTCCAAAATTTGTGCACTCAGACAGCCCAATGGATACTGATTAATTGCCTATTATCTGCGTTATTCAATTGTGAAATTTCTGTTCTTAACGCTATAACATGTAGATGATCTTGTATTTAGTCAATACAACCTAATCAGTTTTGTGATGTTTAATCATTTTTCCAAAGATCGCTGACCCATTAACTGTCATTTAGAACAAAATTATAAACAGCATAGAACTCCACACATTAAAAAAAAAGACACATAGCACAGTAACAAATCCTGTGCCGTCCAATTACATCCAATTGACCTACATGGGTGGGAGGAAACCGGAGCACCCAGAGGAAACCCAAGCAGGCACACAGTGTACAAATTCCTTCAACAGCGCCAGATTTGAACCCCAGTCACTGGCACTCTAACAGCATTGCGCTAACCGTGCCACCCCTGCAACCGTCTGCTAGAGTGTGAATATCAATACTTTATTTCAAAATAGAAACTTACCTCAAATATTCCTACTAATCTTCCTAATGTCCCTTTGACTCCAGCCTGCAAAATAAACAAGTTAAATATTTTAAAATCCATTTTCAATAGAAACTCAAGAGAAAGGTGTTTGAACTCTATGATCTACAATTTTTTTGAAATGATTCAAAATGATCACTTTGACTTGATTGCACCTCACCCTGAAATTTAGTTGGGAAGAACAGTCCATTTTGGTGCCTTGTTTTATAATATTTCATGCAATTATGTATTAATGGCTTCCGTTTTAGTAAAATGGGATATCACTGTAAGGGATAGTATAGACAGGAGGAACTGAATAGTCAGTTAACATTTCACACAAGCAACATCAGAAGTTACATCCCAGCGACAATTTGATATATTGGAAGAAGTGAGGGAAGGCTTGTCACACTCTGTTCCAGGTTCTATATATTTACAAAGACACTCGTGATTTTGCAGGAAGAACCATTCTGACGGCTGAAGAGAAAGCAGCTTTTTGAAACACCTCTTGTGACCAGCCATTTTGTGGAATTCAGAGCAAAGCACGGTCTGTGAATGACTGGGGCTTTTTGGTGGATTGACCTGTGCCAGGAGGGTCTTTTGGGAACCAAAGTGCTTCATTTTGATTGTGACAAACAGTGAAGGTCACTTGGAGAGACCGCTTCATTTTGAGAATGACGAGCAGTGAAGTTACTTTGAGAGACCAGTGCCAGGACCTTGGAAGCTTCATGGAGGCTGCCCAGTTTGAGTCTTCACACACGCACACACACACACACACACACACATCTGTGCATAGTTGGGGATAGCTTTAGCAGTAATGATAGTTTAAGAGTAAGAAATAAAATTGGTGTTTTAAAATTAAACAATGTCTAGTTCATTGCTATTGTGGCTTGTTACGTGTGGTTTGTAACAGTACTTTACCATATGATGCATTCACTTTGAGTTCTGAGATCTAGCTGAGGAAAAAAATCTCTTACAAAGGAGTTGTAAATTGAATTCTTGCTAAAACATTTAAATTTTCTTCATATTTTTGGCTTGTACTTGATGGTTGAGTGATCTACAACTTTCTACTATATCCAAAATCCTTCATTATCCTTGTCTGCTTCTTCAATTTATATTATGAAAGTTGATGAGGATATTAAATTTTATAGATGTTCATCCTAATGGATAATGAAGAGGACATGTTCAAAAAATGTTTTAACAACCTGTTTTTGACATCTAATTTACAAATTGACCTGTGACCTATGCTACGTTACTCTGATAAAACATATCATTCTTTGGAAGTGAAAGTTTCTAAATATTAAATAACAAAGTGTTGTCATATTTTCAAAAGCAACTTTCAACGTGCAGATGATCATATTTAATGAAAAGTGCTGTTTACAAATGGCAGTACATTATATGTTGTGGAATCAGGTTCCTTGACCAGCTGGCCTACATTGATAGAAGTTTTTTCCATTTTAAATGTATTTTTAAAAATTTTGACACACAGTAACAGGCTCTTTCGGCCCACAAGCCCATGACACCTACAGCCCCTTATACTTTTTTTTTGAATAGTGGAAGGAAACCGGAGCACCCAGAGGAAACCCACGCAGACACAGGGAGAATGTATAAATTCCTTACAAGTCCGTGTTGGATTTGACCCCAGACCCAATAACAGCACTGTGCTACCCGATAAGCTAACCGTGCCCCCCAATTTAATTGAAGATGGCGCAAGAGTTTTAATTATTACTCACTTTATTCAGAGGACAGCTGTGACACCTAGCACCCCAATGACTGAAGTTGAAGCAAAAATGCCAGTATTATTAAATTTGAAAATCAGTATCAAAAGAACAATCCTTACCAGAAGAGCCTGATAAAGATTAGCATGCTCCCAACCTTCATCTACATGACTACATGCTACCGAACTTTGCCATATTTAAATGATATGCAAAGTGAAAAGGGTTGCACATACTCCTTGATAAAACATGCAGGTTTAGATTATCAATCAAATGTTTCCATTAAAAAAAACAGAAAAACATAGTTATTTCATTCTTTCTCGCTGCAAGCGGTCTTCTGGTCTACAATGAAATACAATGCACCAGAGATTTTTTTTGTGGTTTATGTCCTCCAGCACCAACTCTTCAGCAATGTGGACTCTCTTCAGGACATCACTATTTACTTTCCTCATCTCCATGTTTCTCTCCACAGGTAAATACAGAAAAAAATATTAATTAGGACCTTACCATTTCCCTTGGCTCCACAAAGATGTCCTCACACCATAGAGGCCTTATTCTCCATCAAATTTCACTTTTACTTTTCATACACGCAAAGTATGTTATGATTCTGTCTTACCTTATCTGCCAGAGCTATCTTGTGTCCCTTTGGCCTCCTGATTTTCCTCCTGGATGCATTCCTGTCATCCATACTCCTCTATGGATTCACTTAATTCCAACTGCAAGTACCTGACATACATTTTCTTCTTCTTGACCAGAGCTCATCTAGGGTTCCTTACTTCTGTCAGCCTGGTCTTTCACTCCAACAGGAACCTGTTGCCCCAAGCCCTCACTTTCTATTAAAAACATCCCACTTGCCAGACATCCTTAATCGATCAAAATTGGCCCTGCCACAATTCTGGACTTGAACTTGTGGACAACTATTCTTTTCCATATCTATTTTAAAGCTAATAGAATGATGCTCATGGGTTCCAAAGTGCTCCTCCACTGACCTGTCTATTTCCCAAGAAGAGCACGAGCATTTCCATCTCGAAATTCAGATTATCTACACATTGCTTTGATGAAACTTCGCTGAATATTTACCAAATTCCAACTATCCAAACCCTTGACACTACAGCAATCTGTCAATATTAGGAAAGTGAAAATCCCCTACTAATACAATCTTATTATTCTTCCAGCTACATGGCATATATTTGCTCCTCCAATTCTCACCTACATCTAGGGTTGGGGGGGGGACTATGGTAAAATCCCAGAAATGTGATCACCCATCGCCTCAATGGACAATCCTCCACCAAATACTGCTGTGATGAAACTCTTCTCCCCCACTCCCTAATTTCCACATCAATCATGCCTGTAACATTTATTAGTGCAACTTACTGCAACTGTTTTGGTGATGCTATACCTGGAGTATAATATACAATTTTGTCTCCTTCCCCCGTGAATATACTTCCTATAGAGAGTTTGCCTTACGAGTAGACAAGACGCATGCCCCAAGGTTTGGAACACAAATTAGGCGTATGTAACTCAGCCTGCAAACCTGTACACCATTCAATCCAATCACGGCTGATACATCCCTACTTCATTTCCTGTTCTCTGCCAGTTTCTCACAAGCCAGTTCCTTAATCTCCCAATCAAAAAAAAATTTTAATCCCTGTTTGAATATCCAGAAGTATTACATTTTTATTATTAAAATTCTTGGATGCAGAGAGGATGATTCTCTTGTCTGATCCACTGTTCTCAATTACAAAATAAGGTATAGGCTCTTAAACATGAGATGATAAGAAAATTCTTCTCTTGGTCAATGATAAATGTTTGGAATATTCTACCATGGAGGAAAATGAGGCTTTGACTAAATTCAAGAGAACTAGATCAAGATTTTAATAAGAATGAAGGGATTGAAGGGAAATGTGAACTGTGCACGAAAATGAAACGCAATTGAAGCAGATAAGTGATGATCTGGTTGAACAGCTGGATGCCTTACTTTGCTTCTATTACTTCTGTTCCAATCGTGCCCACCAATAGCTACTGTTTAATCTCATTTTAAGTTACCTGGAAGACTGTTAAGGATGGTTTATGTACCATTAGGCTTTTTCAGGTGAAAAATGTATAAATGCAGGTTCAAGTAGGCGCTATCTATTCATCCTCCACCCTAGAATACTATTGGATTTCAACAGATATGCTATTGAGTATGTTGACATCCAGTATTTTGGCATGGTGTGGGAATTGTTCTGTACAAGATAGGACGGCACTCCAGCGGGTAGTGAAAACTACCCAACGGATTGTTAGAATGCAATTGCCTACTATCCAATGTACGTATAGGGGATGATGTTGGGACAGGGTGAAGAATATCATTAAAGACGCCACACACCCTAACCATGAACTATTTACTCTCTTACCATTGGGCAGACGCTATAGGAGCCTTTGTTCGAGAACTACCAGACTTAAAAAGAGCTTTTCTCGTAAAGCTATATTAAATATCAATTCATGGCGTTAAGCAGTGCTGCACTTGTATTTTAGAATCAGTAATCTTTTTTTAAAACAATTTATTTTAGAATATTGTGGACTTATTGCATATAGATGATTTTTTTTTAATTGTACATGTTTATTGTATTCTATTCTATATTCCAATTGATGCTAATCATGTTTGATTGGCTGGTATACCAGCAATAATAACAATAAAGAGTATCAACATCTTGTAAAGTCGTGCCTTTGATTATGGTTGTACAATTAACCTGTACCTAGATTGGGGTGGCCAAACTTGCTTAACACAAGAGTAACATATGATAAATTTCAGACGTTTGAGAACCACAAGTCATGAAAAAAATATCACATACAAATTTTTACTCTGACATGCCTGTTTTGTTACAAAACATTTAGATAAATATTAAGTACATGTATGCAATATTTATCCTTTAATTTGTATTAATTTCAATTATCCAAAAGTACACATGTACATACTAAATATTTTTAAAATCCTTACTGCTTTTCTGTGGAAATATCTGCACAAGGAAGCAGGAGAGGCTGCCTCATTAAATAAATTTAAAATTCAGTAAGATAGATTTTTGATTCATAGGGGAATTAAGGGTTATGGGAGAAAGGCTGAACTAGATCCATGGCCAGATCACTGAATGTAGGACAGGCCATATGGATGACTCCTGTTCCTGTTTCTGATGTGTTCCCTTCAGGAACTTTGCTGCCACTATCGCAGGATTCATAGCCAGGTGCCCGATGCAGGAAATGATCCGATGCAAAGCCGCAATCTGCGGCAAAGTGAGGCCAGGGGCCCACAGCTCTGCTCCTCCCCATACTACTGTTCACTCCCCTCTTCCCAGTCACCAGCAGGATGGGGGAGTGAATACTCGGGGCCGAGGCTGGGTTGTGAAGCAGTCCAACCTCTGTGCAGTCTGGGGTTGACTCTCCATCTGATGGGACCATGGCTTGCCTGAGGTCACTAACAGGAACTTCACTACTGCTGGGAGCTCCAGCTCCCTCCTGTCTGGGCGCCTGATGAGGTCTTCATTGGGGTCCCCCTCAACCCTCTCTTCACCATCATCTTGCTTTCCCCTGCGAGTGTGCCTGGCTTGGACAGACACCCCGCCTCTGGGGCAGGCCAAACCCCATCGGAGCTCTCCTGGCCCAATCTCTGCGGTTACTCCCTGCAGAAAACAACTTGGCTTTGTCCGAACCTCTTACTACACACCCAACATTGGTGGTACTCTGCTATGGGGTGGCTGACCCGAGCGAGAAGAACCCGACTCTGGTGCACGCTGCTCACTCTGCTCTTCTGCAGGGGCCATTCCTCCATTGCCCACTCCCTCTCTTTGTCATGCAGCCCAGGCTGTGACCATCCGAGGAACCCCTGGTCTGGCTGCAGGGATTTGGAGTGTCCCGGTGCAGCTTTGGGAGTGCTGTTAACTCCTCAAGCCAACATATTTCCACGAGTCTTACATTACATGTGAAAGAGCCATATTTTGCTCACAAGCCATGGTTTGGCCACCCCTGACCTGGATGATACATAACTGCTTTTTTGGACTGATCATGAAGTAGCAATTTTTTGGCTTGGCATTGTTCATACATGTATACTTATTTCAAAATGTTATTCTAGACCAAAGGATAATATTTTCCAATGTGCAGAATTTAAATTAGCATATTCTTGCATTTCCTAAGGACTTCAGATGAATTACCCAAAATTTTTAAAAAGCAGATTTTCACAATTAAATAATTAATTTTCACACAAGCACTTAGTTCTCGCTTTCAACCAAAATAATTTCTTCCCTTCATCTGGCAATGTAGAGCAAATTAGCACAAAGACCGTTGTTCAAGAAACATGGATGCACTACTATTTGAGCTGTTTCCCATCTCAGGGCAGACTGCTTGTCTTCAGTAGTATATTTACTTGGTTCATTCAAGGCAGTACACATCGTTCACACAGATTTCAGAAGAGATGAAGCAATATTCACAAGAGATAAAAGTAATGCACCCAAGTGTTCCATTGCTCTGCATAAGCTATAAATACTGTTTGCCATGTGTACATTGTTTGAAACAAACTATTTTGTTGTAGTAACAAACAACAGTCTCTGGGTGGCATACAAAACCTGAAGGCTAAATTGCAACAGCTCAGCTGTTATTTTGTCATTCCAAAACCACAGTGGAAGAGAACTCATTTTGCAAGCCCTCAGAGTCCTCACCACACAAGTGACATCATTTGAAATTTTAAAAGTCTGAATATTGTTGCAAAAAGAGGAGTGCAAGTGCTTCCAGTTTTGAGGGCCTGCAAGAATCAGAGCAGCTGGATACAGGTAAAGTAGGATTGCAGTTAAGCCACAAGGAAATGATCCAGAGATACCAGCTCAAACCATCAATGCAGAGCAGGAATATACATTCCAGTAAAAGAATAAATTTTAAACTAAGAATAAGCTAGTCTCAGTAACAGTAAGTCATGAAGTTATTGAACTGCAGAAACATCTTGTTCATAAGAATATTTTAAAAGTATGAAATACCATTCTAATTCAGTTTGACACATAAATTGCTCCAATCCATTCATATAATTGCCTCTCAACTTTCTCTTTCATTCAGGGACAAATAGGAACCAATTATTGCCAACATTGCTAGAAACACCCAAACCTAAGAATACTTACCATATTTTTTTTTAAATGATTATATATTAGGTAATAGTTGTACACCATGGAAACAGGCCATTTGGCTTATCGCACCCATGCCAACAAGGGAGCACCTACCAATATAAATCCTGTCTTCCAGCACATGGCCAGAGCCTTATGCTGAGGTGACTTAACTAGTCACTTAAATACTGTCAGTAACTCTGCTTCCATCACTCTTTCTGGTAGTTCATTCCAGGTACTCACCACTCTGAGTGATCTCCCTGTCAGATCCCCTCCAAATCTCACCTCAAATCCATGTCCTGTTGTTTTATTAACCATTGATAACTGGGATAAGTGTCTTGCAGTCTGCTCCATCTACACCCCTTAATGTTATACAGGTATACATTAATCATGTCCCCTCTTAACCTCCTTCACCTCCAGGGGAAAAAAACAAGACCTGGCATCTTCTCATACTGAAATGCTCCATCCCAGGCAGATCATCTTTGTGAATTTCCTCTGCACCCTCTCCAACAATATCACCTATTTCCTATGGGGTGGTGACCAGAACAGCACACAGTACTCCAGCTGAGGTCTAACCAAAGTTTTAAAATTGGAGTTTAACTTTCCTACTTTTGTATTCAATATCTTAGCCGAAAAGACCAGTAATACAGATGCAGTACGTTTTCCCCAGATGTTTTTGGTTAACTAGATTTTTTGGATAACTGAATAATGGCTTTTTTTAAAGCAGCCAGGTTGCATCAGCAGAATACTTGCATCAGTTACCAGAAGAAAACAGATCAGCCTTTGCCAATCCCCAACACCTTGCTGTCACCAATCTTGCCCAAGAGTCTGAGGTCCCCACTCCTGCCCGGGAGGCTGCTCTCCTTAATGAAGCCAGGACAGCAAAGAATCAAGTAGAGGGTAAAGAAGAAATGGAAAGGGGAGGGAGTTACCTGAAACAAGGAGAATCTCCCCATGCCCTGCTTGTCCTACCAAAGGCTTGAGATTCCAGCCTGCTTCTCTGAGACGGCATCCAGCCATTCAATGTCAGTCTTTTGAGCTGTTACCACCAAAATGGCACTAACAGCGTGTCAAAGCCCCACATGAGCACGTCGGGTGAACTTATTTTCAACTTGTGACGTCTTGTCGCTGCCGAAAAAGTTTGGATAATTGAACTTTTTGGTTATTGGAATTTCAGATGTGGGGAAAAGTACTAAATCTTCTTAACCATATTATCTATCCATGCTGATGTTCCAGGATCTTTGGACTCACATAGCATGATCCACCAGATCTTCAATACTCCCTGGGAGCTTACCATTCATGGTTTATGTTATAGACTCTTTAGTACTCCCAAAATAAATGCATCACCTCACATTTATCAGGATTAAATTCCGTTTGTCAGTTATTAGCCCATTTCACCAACTTATCAATATCAACATGCAGCCCACAACTACTCCCCACATGTTCACATCATTTAAGTGATCAAGCCTCCTACATCCACAACCAAATTACTCACATTTGTTCCCCCGAATACTTGCTGAAGGTATATATACACCAAGCATCCTTCGCCAAGTCCTGTATTATTTTAGTGAAACTGAGTTTCTTCAAATTTAAAATCTGTATTATTGGTCTTTCGTGGTTTTTCTCCTAATCATTTTGAAATTTATGTAGCTGTGGCTATCCCTCAAATGCTCTCCTATTGACATGCCTTTCAACTGACCAACTCCATTTCTCAAGACGAGGTCCTGTATGCTCCTTTCTTTATTGGCCTATCGACATACCGTGTCCTGGTCAACAGTTCCCTTGGACATATTTCAGAATCATGCCCCCATTCATTCCAAGGTAATCCAAGTTAATATTTGGGAAATTGAAATTCTTCAGTATTATAACCCTATTTTAATCATTTGTATACATAGCTGTTTCACTATCTCCCGTTGGCTGATGTTCTGTAATACAACTCATCTGAGTGACAATATCCCTCTTATTCCTAATCTCCACCCATAAGCTGTCATTTGAGAAATATTCGAGGATATACTTACCCCTCAATACAGAAATCCTTGAATGGCAATGAAATGCTATTTCTTTCATATTCCCCTCCACCTTCTCTCAGTGATGACAACAATGTAGTTGTCCCCTGGGTTATATAAATTTTGGATTTTAGGAGACTTCTTGCATTAATATCAGTGCAATTTAGTTTTGGATTCTTGATATGTGCATTCACCTTCCTGATCTGATTCGAATTTTCCTCATCTGGATGACTGGCCTCCATCTTAACAGTACTCTGAGCCTCTTTTCCTCTCCCCAATACTGAAAAAAAAACATCCCAACAATGTAAAACAAAAAAATGGAAAATATTCAGGTCTTTAAAAAAAAAACAGGGAGCCAAAGATTATTCTAACATGTATTCTGAAGAAATTCTCATCAGCTAATTTTTAAACCAATTAAAATAGCATCAACTCCAGTTGTCCATGCAGTCCAAATTATTTCCAAAATGTACCGGTAATGCTAAAATGTATTTTGAAGACAATTAAATAGTAGCAATGATGTCAAAGGCATCCATCAAATCCCAAAATTTTAGGGACCCCCCCCACCACTTTTTTTTCCACACTGAACAATAAAGATCATCACCCTGCAGTGTTATGCATCTACCAGGAATGTCTGTCATCTAAAATCCAGGTGATGCAGGCAATGATAATCCATTACTCCATAGTGAACACTGAAGCAACCTTCCTCAAGGAGACCATCGTTGAATAAATGAATCGATGAATGGGTCAAAATTTTACAAACTACTCTCACTCAAAAAACATCCCTAGTTGAATGAAGGGTAGCTGACTTCTTTGGTAAAACGCCTCACTGTGCTAAAATTACTAAATCTCTTCTCTGGTAAATAAAAAAAGTGTGTGGTGTCCCAATTCTTCAAAACAAAAATCCAAAATCCACTGTACTTTAAAATATTATGTTTTAATAGCCTCATTTCCACCTTAATTCATATAAAGATCCCTATTTGTTTCCATCAAAAGATATCCAGACAATTGATTGAAGTTTAAATTCTTACTTTTTGTTTTCATGTCTATCAAAATATTGCTCAAATTGATGGAATCCACGGGTGCAAGACAAATTGGCAAAGGATTGCAATCAATGAGTTAGGCAAGGCTTTGTGGCAGGGTTCTTTGAAGGTGGCAGCAAGAATCACTGCTGATCGGACTATCTGGCGATGTCAGTATATATTAGGGGATCCTTTTCAATGGAAGGACAATCGCACAAAAGTCATGCAATGACCTAATCCACCAACCTTTCCTATCTTTATGTATTTTATTTATTTGATGTGGACAATGCTAGCAACATCTTTCAATGTCTATTCCAAAATGCCACTGAATTAAAAAGACAGTTAAGAGTCAACACGTTGACAAGGTTGGAATCACATATTGGCCAAAAAAGGAAGAGTGATTTCCTCAATGAACTTTACTATAACAGATTTTACAACAACCCTACAGGTTCACGATCATTGTTATTGAAACTAATTTATCCCATACTTCCAGATTTATTCCATTATTTGAACTTTCATTTTCCAGCCAATGAATCGATTGAAGTATACTGGTTTAATTGTTAATTGCTATACTACAATCCCTATAAAGCACAAAAATATTTTTCATTTACAAAAAAAAATTGTTTATAATTAATATAGAAGTGTTTTAATTAAGATGACTTAATTAACATAATCAAGGGAATTGCATATCAAGCCTGCTAACAGTTTTACATGTGAAACAAATGCTTATGGGAGTTGCTTTAACAGAGATCATCTAAGTTGCAGACATTTTATATTGACAAAGGGAAAAGATGCAATTGCTTTAAATCAGGAATACAAAAATAATTTTACTTTTGGATATTCATGCTGCAGCTGAAAACTAATCTCACAAAATTCAAAATGAGCCTCAAGCATTCCAGATAGATTGCAATGCCACATGCACACATGTTGCCAGTTCAAAAGACAATTATTAACTGTGGTTTTTGGAGTTTCATCAACTCACTGTGCAGAAATCCACATATAGATGAAAGACAAGAAAGCTTGGAGTGGTTTTGGCTTGCCATTACTAGAAAAGTTTAATGTTTCCAAGAGAGTGTAGAATTAAACCAGTATACCCACTTCCTCTCCAAGAAATTAAAAGATGCCACTGCAGCAAAGCCAAAGTTCCATTCTCCATCAGACAAGAGTTGTCTTTCAGTATCATCAACAAAATGCCAATTTGGTAGTAGAAATGCAAATGAAAATACAATGAACTTATACATACAGGAAAATGATGATAATCAAATTCAAAACCCCTGATGGTTGGGCACCTGGCTCACCAAGTGATCTTGGTCTTGTTTCCCTCCTACTCTGAAGAGTCCCATTTCTCATGCTCCCTTCCCACTCACATGGGCACCAGTTCTCATAATACTCTTACACTAAACCATAAATAAATGATAAAAATGCATAACATTCAAAAGTCATTTAAAAATGTGTTGCTGCATGAACAGAAATAACATTCAATAGTCTGGTGCCAGATCAGATTTTCCAAAGTCCCAATGTGCAAGGTTATTTGAGTTTTACAGTATGTCGTATTTGCCAGTTAATGCTCATGTTTTGAGACTAGCTAAATTAAAGTGAAATGCTCCTAGTGAGTCAGGCACAGAGTATATTCATTATAATTCCAATGCAAAGAAAGCAATACACCCAAAACTACCTTTGGGATTATAGCGATAAAAATATAATGGAATCACAAACTCGCAGATTTTCTAATAGCACATAAACACCCACTGCACTCTACTACCAAACGAACACCAGCATAACTGATGTTTGGGGAGGGCTCTATGGTGCACCCGAATATCGGCCTTCGCATGGAACAATCCACGTCTCCAAGTAAACTCACAAGATCTCTGAAAGTAGGAGAATGAGTACTGGTACGGGACTACCAATGTTTTGAGGGGAACCATCTTAGTTTAGTTGTAAAGAATGAATAAAGCATCACATCTCTTTGTGCTAGTGTATTTCGATACATAGAATACACAACAGTCCTATACATGTTGCTCTATACGGAAGTCCAGAGAAAAAAATCCCAGTCTTGCCAGCTTCTCTCCAAAACTCAAGCCTTCCTGTTCCAGTTACATCCTCATGAATCTTATCTGTGCCTTTTCCAACTGAATGATAGCCTTCTTATCATATTTAAGCAAATTTTACCATTGAAAACATTCAATTTATTTGCTCTACATTATTTTATATCCATCTTTTGTCAATTAAGTGTTTAATACACTATTTTTCTCCTAGAATCTTTTTTTTTAACTAGGACGGATAGAGAGAACTTCAGCAGTAATTTTCTTATTTGTCTGAAAGAGCTATGGTAATCAAGTAAAATTGCATCAGAGAAAATTCACCTCACTTAAGTTAACTAAACTAATGGCATTACTTCAGTCATGCTGAGATCCTCAGCTTTAGCAATTAAGCTATCAATAATTTTGAAATATTTTGTGGATTACATAAATAGTTAAATCCAGAACTTGCCATGAAGCACAATTTTGGCATTATAAAAATAAAGTTTAATTGTCCATCAGACTGAAATGAAAGCAAGAGTCCACAAATAGAAGCCAGATGATATTGAGGAGTCATATGATACTATTTTATTTAAGTTCTCCAGGGGCGGAGGGGGGAAAGAGAGAAAAAGTCCCTACTACAGCCTCAAGTAACACTAAACCAGAATTTAAAAAGTCTCAGCTTCTCATCTTGCAAAGTTACATTAACTGGGTATGTAAGGTTTAAGTACCTGGACAAAAACTGATTATGATTTCATTTTTAAGTCATCTTATTTTTTTTGCACGATGTGACGCCAGGTTAATTTCCCCTTGCAGAAATTAAAAGATGACAACATTTGGAATTCAGAACACATACAAACTAGATACATATAGATGAGAACTCGATATGGGCTTACATTGTCTGGAAAATGCAAGGTATTTGATACTATTCATCATTTGGCCAACTTTTAGGTTTCTCAATGGAGAATACATTCATTTTAAGTTATCTTCCTTGCCCTATCAAATTTGGCGATTTGACTCATCAGCCAAGTTATTGAGAGTCTAAGCAGTGATAATTTGTCACTGCACTGGTCACAGCATACCATCCAAATACCCATTTAATCCTATTATTTGCAATTTATTTATGAACATTTTTAATCCACAGCAATATATCATCACCACTTCGGTTTGCGTCAAATCTGAACTTTGTGTGGGACACTGTGAAAAGCTTCCTGAAATCTGGAACACTTTCAGCTGGCTCCTTCCTCACCGTTTCTGCATTTTAAACAACTCCAAACACGATTTCCTTCCATATATTCAGGATAATTCTGCTCCAATTATTATTTCTTAGGTGTTCTATTTCTACATACTTTATTAGAGAAACCTTGCCAGTGGTGCTCAGCTACCTGAACTAGTGTTGCTTTCTCTCTTCATCCTGAAACAGTGACATGACATTTGCAGCACCCCCGCCCCCCCCCAATCTGCAGCTGCAAAAAACCACAAGTTGCAAAGTTTAATGATCCAGAATATCCAAGACTGCAAACAACATTCTCTCACTGCAATGAACCATGCACCGACAACCAAACTTTACATAATCTATACAGGCCCAGACCCATCGCTATTCCGGAGTTGTTAGGCTGCATAGTTAACCTATCGAACCTATTGTTGTGGTTTTCTTTCTGCTGTTGACAACCAAGACATCAGCAAGTATTTCAAGTAATGCTGGGCTGAATATTTGTTATAATGCCAGAAAATTTAAATAGTAGATAACATATACAACAATTAACCATAAACATTATATTTTTATATATATATAGAAAAGAAAAGACCCCCCCCCCCACCTTCAGCCAGCTCTCCTAAGGAGAGCCATAAAGAAAAAAAATTAAGGAAAAATTAAATATACATATCAAGATCTAATCAACGTAACAACCATTTATTAATAAAAAAACTGTAATTATCACACGAAACAGATGTAATTTTTTCCATTATTAAACAATATTTAATCTCGTTATGCCATCTATTAATATCATTCATATTTGTATCTTTCCATGTACTAGCAATACATTTTTTCACTACAGATAAAACTAAATATACAAAAGCAAGTTGAAATTTATCTAATCCCAAACCTTTCAGAGGTTGCAAACTGCCCAGTAAAATACTATCGGATCTAAAGGTATTTTAATCTTATACAGGTATTCTAAAAACAATTGAATTTTCTTCCAAAAAGATTATATATGACCAGATAACATGAAAAAAAGTTCCAACAAAATTACCACATCTAAAACACAAATCTAATTCATTAAAACCATACTTTTTTAATTTTTCAGGTATTAAGTATAATTGACGTAGAAAGTTATAATTAATCATTGCATAATGTGCATTTATCAATCTCGTTACACTATCATGACAGATATCTAACCAATCATCCTCGGAAAAAATAAAACCAATATCCGCTTCCCATTTACTTTTGGATTTATCCCAACCCTTTTTATCCATACCATCCTGAAGTATTTGATACATAGATGAAATATAACCCTTCTCTGGTACCTTCATAAGAAAAGTCTCAAATTTAGTTCCAGAACCACCAGATTTTTCTTTAGGAGACAATGGTGGACTACGTCTTTGTCCTCGTATATCTGGCAATGAATCAGCAAAAATCATTGCTTCACGATCATTCTCAAAAAACCGAGATTGATAGTCTCCATAAAACACCTTCAACACTGCAGGATAGCGAAAAGTAGACTTATAACCTTTACGCCACAAAACTTCTTTAACTGGATTAAATCGACGTCGACGTTGAATGACCTCTTGACTCAAATCAGGATTTTTAAAAAAACTCTGCTATTCTGAATCAATAAAGGAGTTTGTCGTCATCTTGCATTTTGCACTGCTAGTCGAAGTATTGCTTCTCTGTCCAAATAATCCAAACATCAAATTATTACAGGTCTCGGTGGTTGACCAGGTAAAGGTGTTCTTCTTGAAGCTCTATGAGCTCTTTCCAATACCAAGCCTCCAGAAAAAAATTCTTGCCCTAGTACTTGTGGGATCCAGTCTTTAAAAAAACGAAGAGGATCTTGTCCTTCCATACCTTCTGGCAAACCAACTATTTTCACATTATTCCTTCTGCTTTGATTCTCCAAGTAGTCTATTTTCCTCTCTAACTCCTTCTCACGTTCTCACAATTCTATAACTGATTTTTCAACCTTCAACACTTTTTCTGTGTTAGAAACCACTTTCTGGTTACATTCCAAAAAAGCAGACTGAATTTTTAAAAAATCTTCACGAGATGCTTCCACACGTGTTTTAACTGTATTGAATTCTGAACTTATATTAGCATTCATTTGGGCCATCTCATTCAGTAAGGGTTGAATGACACCGCTTAACTGCATACATTATAGCTCAGAAAAGCTCAGCCCTGCTTTCTCAGACGTAGTGGCAGAACCAGGAAACTGCAGCTCCTGCTGCAACTCAACGAAAGGCATTTTAGAGGTTTTACTGCGGGTCTGGACTCCCAGCGACGGCACCCCGACTTCCACAGGGGGTCACCGCTGTTCTCCCCCCCGCGGCTCATTGTTTTCTCGCAAAATCACGGAGGAAATCGAAATCTTCAGGTTGGAATGCTGCCTGAAGCATTTCAGACAATGAAGTCGTCTTCCCGGCGCTATCCTTCACTTGGTGAGTAGTAGAAATTTTTTTTTCAGCTCCCACAGGCAGTCTTTGTAGTTTAGGCACTGAAGAAATTAAACCTGAGGCTGTAGCAAGTTGTTTAGGCCCCAAATCTTCAATAGTTCGAAAATGTAACTTCTTCTTCACTTGAGGTTTAATTTTTTTTTACCATTAATGGCCATAATTCCTTAATACTTTAAACTAAAATTTAAGAAGTTTAAACTTGAAAACAAAGGGTTAAAAAACAGGTACTTAAAAGTCTGGCCAGAGAGGTCGAGTTTACACGTCTAGACACCCCCCCCCCCCCCCCCACCCCGAGTTCAATAGTTGACAGCAACAGATGGTAGACTTTAAAGACAGCAATCACTCGAATATCAAAGGCAAAATACTACAAATACTCTGGTATGAAGGACAGTCAATAATTCTGGAAACTGAAACAGAGCATTTTGGGTTGCTAGCTTTTCAATGTAGTGATAAAACATATTTGGCAAGTTCCTGTGAATTAAAATTGAATGGACATTACCTGTGCTGCGAGATTTGCTCCTGAATATAACACCAATAAGGTTTTTATGCTAAAAACTTAAAACATCAGGAAATTACTTACTGAGGGCAAGACAAATTATATTATTCTAAAAGGTGTGCAATGAAATTTATCATCTTTTTTTAAACTGCAAGATATCCCTAGGGTTACAAATTGCACATCACTAAATGCTTGCTAAGTCGTGTGCAATTTATGGTTTAATGAGCGGCCTATCAAGAAAACTTAGTTTTGCCAAGATCAAGACTTTTTACCCAATCCAAGTTGATCTCCAACAAGCTCAAGAAAATTCAGTGAACTGCTGAAACATTGTTAACTGTTTCAATGAGAACCAACAAGTAGCCCATGAGATTCATGTCTTTTGACATAAAGGAGCTTGTTACACATTTATCGTTATGTAGACTCACAAGAACTCTTTCTGAAAGAGGAAACATGAATGCAAAATTAACCAATCATCCCAAGCTCAACTGAACATTCACGTAAACCTAGATGGAATTAGTTTTAAACTGGTTTCTTGAAAACCTATTCAGGCCAATTTTTATCAAAAATTATACTGCAGTGACTCATTGTTCTAAATACTAGGGAATGAAAATGTCAAAAGAATGAAGCTTTTGCCTCATATTAGGTTTGTGGTATGAGGAGCTCTGTGAATTAATCATTATCTTTTTTAGTATACTTCACCAGTGAAAATTCTGACCTGATAAATCAATCCAATTTGTTCAGCTATGTCAGTTAAATTAGAATTTTCACCATGATACTATCACAACTAGAACTTCTGTGCAGAGTACTATTGACACCATGGCAAATGCAACGTGAAAGAAATTCAACCAATCTTCACGTACCAAAATAATTACTGAATAGTTGAAGCTTGAGGAACTGAAGTACTGTATTATAAATGAAATGAATATTGCAAGTAATAAAACTTCAACATAAAAATCATTCTTGATTTCTATTTTTAATTCTCCAGATGCCCAAGATTGCTCAAATGGTGTCTGCAAGAATTAAAATGTCAGTTGATTGCACCTGGAACAAAGTACGGTGCAACAAAATTATTAAGAATGTAATTTCTATATTTTATTTAAATTTACACAAACCCATTTCAATTTAATTGCAAGATTTAGAAGAAATTGGCTGAGAGTTCAATCACCCAACAAAAATCTGACAAACAATTTATTTAAAAACTAATACCGGCAGTTTAAAAGGCAGTTAAAGAACACGGATCAAATTAGTGTTCTGTACATACTTCCTCACAGACTTCTCGGACAGCTGCCACACTTGGTTCCTCGTCAGGTTCCATGCCACCACCAGGCACAATCCATTTGTCTGGATGACGACTACTGCTGACCAACAGAACCTAGGGCAGAAGAGTATTTAACTTAGGAAAAAAAAATACAGTGTCTCTTTCCATCAGCATCTATTGAATTTGAAATATATATGCTGAGAGAAAAAATAAATCTAAAAAAAATGCAGCATACTTTGAAACGAGGGCACCAAAAATCAATACTCTAAATAACATTTTTAAGCAAAGAACTTCAAGAATTATCCAAGCATTAATATTGACGTGAATACTTTTAAATCCTATTAGAATCCTACAGAATATTACAATTCAAAAACTAATGCAAATGTTCCTTAATGACTAGAATATAATTTCAACACCAGGATTTTTTTCACTGATGCCATGCAATTTAAGGAGCTTGCAGATCAATAATGCAATATTTATTATTGATAAAAAGGCTGGATGAAAATTCTATAAACAAATGATTTTGTGATCATTCCAGTATCAACAATGGAAATCGATTGTATTTCCTATAGAGCCAAATGCACAAATTCAAATGCCTGCTTCACTTTGTTTATTTTTTTTATTACATACCCAATTAAAATCCAAAATATAACTGGCCTGAAGAATGCCACTCATTGCAGATAATGTGCCAATATGTGCTTAATTGGAAAATTGGCACACAGAAATCAATTGAGTGTCCTTATTAGTTACAGATCTATTGCCTTTATTTCAAAATATGCAATTAGTTTGACATCATGTATAAACCCCATCAGTTGTGAGTGTACTGCAATGGTTCAATGTTCAGTGTGTTGGATTGTATGCCACTGAGTAATACAAATCAGTTTCAATTCACACTAACCTGCTTGACATTATCTTATGCATTGTTAGGATAATTTAGTTGATTGAGGGCCCCTGAAGAAAGTTCGCATTAGATCAGATTAGATTCCTTCTGGGCACTAATAAAAGACACAAAATTGAAAAACATATGGCACAAGAGGTGGGCTCAGCTCCAAACTCAATGGAAGTTGATGATCATTGTCCAGACTATCAAAGGATGAGCGCAACTAAGGCAGAAAAGCCAAAACAAATGAAAATGTACATTAATAGGAATCAGGAGAACAGGGATTAAAATTGTTGAAGCAGGAGGTTCCCGTGGAAACATTATTTGCAGCAACCAAAAATACAGAGACTAATTATGCAGTATAACTCTGTGGTAACTATAGAAACAAATGTTTGAATTGAGACTTGCCAATACTTTTGTTGAACAAAACTTTATCAATAGTAAACATTAAATTTTGACGGCTAGCGGTGCATGCAGTGGGTAACACAGTTCATGCAGGGGTTAGTAAAATGCTATTTCAATGCCAGAGACTGGGGTACTAATCTGGCTCTGTCCGTAAGGAGTTTGCAAGTTCTCCCCATGTCTGTGTAGGTTTCTTCCAATTGCTCCGGTTTCCTCCCACATTCCAGAGTAGTACAGGCTGTACATAGGTGTATTTGGCTGACACAGGGTTATAAGATGGATGGGCCTGTAACCGATGTATCTCCAAAAAAAATCTATTACAACCACGAATACTCAAACTAGCTTTGGCTAGTAAACCTACATTTGTTCCTCTCTTCTGAATCCACTTTTCCTTTGCTTCAAAAAAGACCTTTCAACTAGCCTTCTATTGGCCCAGAATCTCTCGAGCAATTGTAGGTGACAGCTTGAATGGCTATAGAACTGTAAAGAGCCTTGAACTTCTGTGCCCTGTCCAATATGCAAGTCCAAAACTTATCCTTGACAGATTCAACCATCTCAACCTTTCAATGTACAAGAGCCCAGACTTCCTATGATTCTCCAGATGCAAGGCAGGGAGTGGAAGACAAGGTGGAAGACCCTATATCTGAATGTCTGTTGTCATGATGTAGATGCAAAAGCAATGCCTTATCCTCAGTTTGTTAAAGTCTACTGTGGGAATTTGGGGCCCAGAGGCTCATCTTGCACTCCTTGAAGCTTTTGTCACTGTCATGCAGAAAAGTACACAGAGGAACATGCCTTTTGTTCCACTGTCAGTGGCAACAATTGTGCCATCTGTCTGTACCCTCAGTTCCCTGCATCTTTGCATGTCTACAGGCCTCTTTACTGTTGCTATTGCATCTGCAACCTCCTCTGGCAGCACATTCCAAGTACCTACCACTTGGTGAGGAAAAAAAAACTGGTCTAACGAATCTCCTTTAAACTTTCCCTCTCTCACTTTATTCTATTCCCTCCATTATTTGATAATTCAACTGTAGGCCTCAATGAAGGAGCATAGCATCAACCATTCTTCATCTCCCTCCAATGCTGCTAATCCTGTTGAGTTTCTTCAAGAGAATTTGTTTGATATAAAAAAATCTATCAACCCCTTTCACACTGGCACCTTCGTCCTAGTAATTGACAGCCAATCTACCAGTTAAGAGTCCAGTTCAAAAGCTCCTTAATCGGCACACAGGCATCAACTCACACCAGGGGCGATACAACCTAGGTAGGGTCTATCATCCCTGGTGTCAACTGATGTCTGCGTGCCGATTAGCCCAATGTGAAAAAAGGATATGAACTATCCAGGGACAAAGTAGTGGCACGTTGATGACGTTTTGCGTGAGTGCAGGAACGTGAAGAAAACAAAAGATTAAAAAGGTATAAACTTTGTCAACCTTTATAAATTTCTAAAGGAGAGAGAGAGAGAGAGAGAGAGAGAGAGAGAGAGAGATAGAGAGAGAGAGAGAACCACAATGGCAGATCTGCCCTCATACAGCAGGTCCACCATCGCTCTTTCCCATGGTCTTTATATAAATTGTGGATTATTGCCACCAGGACTTTCCCACTGCTTTTATAAATTGTGCAGTTATACTTTCCCACAATCTTTTATAAAGGTTCATATAGGTCGGCAAACAACAGGGTTGAAGGGCTCATACTGTGCTGTACATAATGCTTAATTTTATTATAATTAAGCAAGATTAATTTTAAATACAAGATCATAATACACTGATCAGGATTTAGGGCAGGTCCACCATCACTCGATGCGTCACTCAGACGTCACTGGTGGAAGATAGAATCCCTTATCCACAGCGATGCCTTGTGATGCCATGTGAAAGGACACAGAGAACCAGTTAACAGTGGTCCAGTGTGAAAGGCAAAAACGGCTTCCTTAACCAGTTTACTGAACGGCCAACCTACTGGTTAGCCAGTGTAAAAAGGGCTACAATGTTATCCAATTTAATAGGCTGCCATTGAGCCTCTGATATTCCAGGAAAACCAATCCAAGTTTGTCCAACCTCTTCTTATAGCTAATACTCGTCAAACCAGGCAGCATCATGGCAAATCTCATCTGCGTACTCTCCAAAGCCTTCACTTCCTTTCTATAGTGTGGCAACCTGAATTACACACAAAACTCCAAATATAACCTAACCAGGTGTTATACACTGCTGCCACATAGCTTGCCAACTTTTCTATTCAATGCCTGACTGAAGCACACAGTACACTGCTCTATCCAAATGTGTTGCCACTTTCAGGAACCTATAAAGTGGCACCCCAACATTTCTTTGTACATCAATACTCCAAAAGATCTTGCCATTTGCTGCATACTTTCTTTCCATTAGTGAGATCACACTACGGAATACTGACATTAAATAAAGACTGTTACTGTATGTGACGCCTTTATCGGCCAGGTAAGCATCTGGTGGTGAGAGGTATTGCCAACATTTACACCAATTGGAAAAAAAAACATAGAACAAACTCGATCAGTGGAGGGTTAGTAATAAGCTAGCTTGCTCAGATCATCCAGAGTCTTTACTTTTGGATTGGTAGGCATTATTTTGTAAAACAATTTTTACTTAATTTGAAATAAAATGAACTAAACTAAATTTAAAATTGAATTAAAATGAAATGACTTTTTACTTTAATGTAAAGCTGTCTCAACAGTTTCAATACTTTTACTAAAATCAGAATGGATTAAGCTTATTCCCAAAATTAAACTGACAACAATCTCCTGATACAAATCAATTGGAGTTACAAAATAAGATACTACATCTTCCACACATCAGGATTAAATGAACTTAACTACTTTATTTTGGATTCCTATTCAGTACTGGACTGGATGGAATTTCACACCAAAAGCAAAATGTTCCTGCTTGCAATTGAAACTAACAATGCCAGTATCATGCAGTCAAAATGTAATCCTAATGAATTTGCTAAAGCCAGCTGTTGGGAATATCAGCTTTATGTTAACTGTATCTTTCACATGTTTACATTTAGCAAGTCCAGCAAATTTATTTTGGGCTTGACAATGACTATGATATCTGCACTTTGGGAACCAGAATTTCAAAAATACTACCGGTGGTATTAAATCATAGATTAGTAAGACACCAGTGAAGCATTGAAGAACAAAAAAAAGTTCACTGCTAATTTAAATCAAGTTCAGCTCTCATGTGCTTTGCTCTGGTCAGGACACAGGAGATCCCTGCTGAATTTCCAGCTAAAGTTCAGTGGACTGGCATAACTGCACAAACATCGGGAAAAACCGATGGAGCAAAGTCAAGTGGACTAGTTTTTGTCTATTCAGTGCCGGCAAGTCAATGCATATTAGTTTTCATTATCTGCTAAGTTATGTCCCATACACCCCTATGATGATGTAAAATTATGCTTTGAAATTACTTCCCCAATAATAGACCTATGCTACAAGCACCAACATTTTCTCAACTTTGAAACTCTCCCATTACTTTCATGCCACTTATTTTCTTAAAGAATGAAGACACTGAAAGATTCTTTCTTTTCCAGAGCTGAAAGGACAAGCCCAAATTACTGATCCACTTGCTTTTCCTGAGATGCTTTCCGAGCTGCTAAAATAATAAAAGATTTGCTTAGCCTTAGGATTGGACACAGAATTTAAGCACAATGATTTGATGAAATAGCTACAATAAGTAAAACATACATTTCATCTATATACAAGGAACAGAATCAGAATTTATTGTCATGAAATTCTGTGTTTTGTGGCAACTCTAGAAAATGCAGGAACCACCCTGTGGAGCCAAGAAAATAAAGTTGATGCATTATATTTCAGAATACTTTCTTACCAATGTTTAAGAGGCCTGGCTAGCATTTGAAAAATACAAGGAATTTTAATACTCATTTCTGAATACCGAAATAGCACATTTCACATTTCCTGTATATTGGTCTCAATTAGATGGGAGTTTATTTTTGAAAAGAAATTCTGAAAATTGTTCCATCCAACACGAAAATGTAACCTGATAATAAATAAATTTGAAAGTTCTCAATTCATTTTTAAATGATGGTGCAAAACAATACGAGACGGTTTACAGCACAGCTACCATTTACTCCAACACTCATTTGAATCACTTTAGCATATTCCTTGTCCCACTGGAAAACAAAGCCAAGGAATATAATCAGTGGAATGTATATTCACATGGCTCATCTAGGCAGTCACTACAAACATCATGAGCCAAATTATTACACAGAGATCAGTAATGGCCATTCCTTTCAGTCATAAAACAGCTGAACAAGTACACGAGTTCCTGGACATAATCCAGCAAGAGGGTAGCACTACTAGCGATTAGCGCCATGTTATTAAAACACCAGCAACCTGGGTTCGAATCTGCCATCGTCTGTAAGGAGTTTGTAACCTGCGTGGGTTCCCCCCACAAGCTTCAAAAACGTACCATGGTTGGAGACTGGAATGTCAAATACGACATTCAAACATCAACAAAAAATTTCTCCTCAACTGTTCTGCAAATTCAGATACATACACTTCTTTCAACTTTGCACACATTTTAATGGGTTGTGGTGTTCGGGGAGCACAGGCTCAAGGGCCCGTCACCATGCTGTATGTCTTATTTTTTTTAAAATGTTACACGGCAATAAACAAACATTACAGATCCATGCCATTTTAAATAATATTTCTCCTGGTTCAGAACTGCTGTCCAAATTCTGTTTCTATTAAGAATCAAAACATTCTCCTTGTATGCATTGGAATTCGATATTGAATCAGCAAGCAGTACTTCTCCAACAGTAGCCACCCAATGGTCTGCAGAACATTTCGTCACAGAATGGAGAATGAATGAAGGTAGAATTGTAGATTGGGTGGGAGGGGGATTTAATATAAATTTGAACCTTTATATATTGTCACATTAACCGACTTCATTTACAAGTAGCAAATTCTGTTGCTTTTCCTTTTATTGCTTTCAACCATTTAATACAAAGTAGCTCATTCAAAATTGACCACAGAAAATCAACCAGTTTATTTCCCTTGATCTGACAGATTTCACATTCTGACCTTCAAGCTTCCATATTTTTAGCAATTTTGGGATGTCTGGCTCTGGTTAAGATTGTGTAACTCCACTTGAAACTCTCATAATAACCCAGTAGAGAAGATGTTTTGGGTTTAGTCGGATAATCAGTAGCTCAGATGCTCTGGTGGTCAAAGTTTGCAGTAGAGAGAAAAAAATGACAGCACTGCCGCTGGTGTTGATCTGCTGAGAGGAGACAGTGCTTCTCTGCAGGGTTCTCCTGCCCACTGAGAGTTCCTTACAGACTTTAAACTGACTGGTCAAACAGCTGACAGTGGTTTATTTTAAAATACTGCATCTTGGTCTGGGGCCAAGGTGGTGGTGCCTATGTTCAACAGTAGCCTCGAAGGATGGCACACTCCAAGGAATTAGGAAACTGGTGCAGGGCACCAGAAAACAGGAAGTCCACCCACCATTTGAGAAGGAGAAGCAAAGGAGACGACCCACAAACAGTGACCATGCTGCTGGACCACTGAAGGGTTTGCAGCCGAAGAACGCACAGGCAACTGTGGTCATAGGATTCACACCAGACTGCTGGAGACTAGCTCAAGACTTGCTGAAGGGTTGACAGAATCAGAGCCAGGATGCAAGAGGGTGCCAAGGGCATTGAAAGCTTCATGATTAAGTTAGAAGTTTGGATCTGGAGCTTGGGTTATCATGGTTTGGCTGTTACTGTGGCCGCAAAGCCAGCAGGAGCACTGGAATCCATGGCCACTTGGGGCGGGGGGGGGGGGGGGGGGGGAACAACTCTCTTTTGCTTCTCTTTCTCTGACTATGAGGCGCCCAGCAATTTCTGGTAATGGAAAATCTGCCTGTCTTACATCAGACTAAAGCAAATTTTGTGTAAATAAGGAATGTAGGAAATAAGAAATGTCCTGGCATTTTCTTGTACACATTCCTTCTTCACTGACATGTTTAAATTTAATTTCTCTGATCTTTCAAATTTCTTTGAAATTAATTCTTGGAGAACTGCTAATCAAATAAAGTATTGCCTTCATAAGAGACTGAGAATATGATCTTTGGAGTAAAGATGTGAGGTTTACTCCATTGGAACATCTGAAAGATTTGTCATTGTCTGCCAGATATCAATTGTAGATGCACCCTTAGCTGTGAATTGCTTAAAATATACTAGACCTTCCCTTGAACTGTACCAGTCATTATCTGACTGTACATATAGAACCAGAATTTACTGTCATGAGATCCAGTGTTTTGAGGCAGGATCATAGTGCAAACATGCATATTATAAAATTACACTATGCAATACTCTAAAAAATAAGACAATAACATCAATAATACTGCACAAAAAGTAAGGCAGTGTCTTTGGTTCATTCACTATCAGGAATCTGATGGCCGCGTGGAAGAAGTAGTCCTTGTGCCGCTGAGTGCTCGTCTTTAGGCTCCTGTACCTTTTCCCCCAATGTTAGCAGAGTGAAGAGGGCGTGGCCTGGTTAGTGGGGGGTCTTTGAGGATAGAGGCTACTTTTTTAAGACACTGCCTCATGTAGATGTCCTCAATGGTGTGAAGTCTGGTGCCTGTGAGTTAACAACCCTCTAGAGTTTATTCTTGTCCTGAGAGTTGGTGCCTCCATACTAAGTAGTGATGCAACCAGCCAGAATGCTCTCCATGGTTTACAAGAATCTTTAGTGACAAATCGAACTGCCTCAGACACCTCACAAAGTATTGCCTCTGGTGAGCATTCTTTGTGATTGCATCAATGTGGAGACTCCAGGACAAATCCTCAGAGATGTTGACTGCCAGGAATTTGAAGTTCTTGGCCCTCTCCATTACTGAACCCTCGAAGACTGGGTCATGTTCCCCTGACTTCCTCCTAAAATCCACAATCATCTCCTTGGTTTTGCTGACGTTGAGTGCAAAGTTGTTGTCGTTACACCATTCAACAAGCTGATCGATCTCCCTCCTTTTCACTTTCTCATTGCCATTTGTAATTCTGTTGACAACTGTGGTGTTATTGGCAAACTTGTAAATGGCATTGGAAATGTGCCTGGCCACACTGTCATGGGTGTATAATGAGAACAGTGGGCTAAGCACGCAACCTTGGGGTGCGCCTGTGTTAATGATCAGTGAGGAAGAGTAGTTTCAAATTCATACTGTTACGAGCCCAGAGGACCCTCAAAACCCAGTAGCAATGGATAGTCACCAAGACAAATGGTTACTTAAACAAAAGTTGCTTTTAATTATCTTTAATCATGAAAACAGAATCATACTTCAACTTATTACTATTGACTTAATTAACCTAATTTAAACCCCTTCTAATTCTAAGCGCACGTGTATGTAATGTGTGTGTAAGTTCAGAAAGGTTCTTTGGTTCACATCCACTCACTTCTCATTCCTCCAAGTTCACTGGTTTTGGGCAATTCTTAAACTGTGCACAGAATTTAACACTGATAAAGTTCACCAGGCTTTGGTGCTTGAAAGGTAAATGGTTACCACTCAGGAAGGATCTTGTTGGTTTTCAGAGAGAGATTTGTTGTTCCAGGACATCCACAACTGATTTACTTCCATCAGCCACTTCAGTGTCCTGCTGACAAAACTTTCCCCCTCAGGGTTCTCCAGATGATAACCTCTTTCTTTCAGGTCATCACAGAGTTCCTTTTTCTTTCTCTTATTCCAAGTGAAACATTAGACACCCAGTCCTCTCCTCTTGCATGAACCACAAGGGCTTTGACCAGGCTGAACTAAGAACTCACAATCCATCTTCCAAATGGGGTTTTCCACAAGCATGGTAGCTTGTCCTGTTCCAGTCCCAGCTGCTGTTGCTGGCTTTAACACTGTAGAACTGATCTGTGTGTCACTCACTCTCTCTGAGAGAAAGCCTGTTTGACTCTCTTCTTGCAAAACCACATGACCCTCTTAGAACAGCAAGTTCCCTTCCAGAGAATATGTGGCTCCGACAAGCTCTTTCGTCTGTTGCCTTTTTGTAAACAACAGTCCATTAGTGAAGCCTCTTGGGCACTCTCCAAAGCTCTTGCAAAGGTTGTGGGGCTAGCATTAGCAGAGCTCCAGTATTTCAAATAAGATCTGCTTTGAAGTGTTTGTATGTGACCTACTCTAACAAATCTTTCCCAATTTATCTCCCAAAAACATATCTATATACTCTGTCACAATACTGACTGTGGTCTTCCAATGAGAAAGTCAAGGATCCAGTTGCAGAGCGAGGTACAGAGGCCTAGAGTTTGTAGCTTCTTCACGAGCACTGAGGGCATAATGTTATTGAAGGCTGAGCTGTAGACTATGAAGAGCAGCCATATATGTATAGATGCTTTTTTCAAGGTGATCCAGAGCTGAATGGAGAGGCAGCTATTTTGGATCTTCTGTGGAGTGATTGTGATGATAGGCAAACTGCAGTCCAGATCTTTACTTAGGTACGTGTTAACTCTGGCCATGACCTCAAAGCATCACAGTAGAAGTTAGTGCTTCTGGGCAGCAGTCATTGAGGCAGCCCATGGTACTTTTCTTGGGTTCCGTGATGATTGATGCCCTTTCGAAGCTGGTGGGAACCTCTGACTACCACAATGAGAGGTTGAAAATGTCCTTGAACACTCCGGCTAGTTGGTTGGTGCAGATTTTCATACCCTGCTAGGTACACCGTCAGGGCCTGATGCCTTGCAAGGGTTCATCCTCTTGAATCATGTTCTGATGTCCTCCTCAGAGTCAGATATCACAGGGTCCTCAGCCTTTTCAGGGATTCTAGTAGGTATTATTTGGTTATTCTTCTCAAAGCAGACATAGAAGATGTTCAGCTCCTTGGATTGCAAAGCATCGCAGTCATCTATAGTGTTCGCCTTCACTTTGTTGCCTGTAATGGCCTGCATCCCCTGCCATAGCTGGTGTGCATCTGTCTCTAGTTTGCTCCGGAATTGCCAATTTGCTTCAGAGGTGGCCTTCCGCAGGTTGTACCTGGACTTCTTGTAAAGATCTCGATCCCCAGCCTTAAGCGCCCTTGTAACATACGCAGACAAACCAGCATTTCTCCCTGGAGCACACACATTCCTCACACAGCACATAATAATCACATACATGAAATATAAATATATTGAATTTCATTAATAAGAGACCCAAGGCTATAGGATGCCATTCATCTATTTCACAGCCTGCAGGAAAAAAAACTATTTCCCAACCTGGCAGCCCTAATTTTAATTCTGATGGGCAAAGCTACTGTGTGATTGGGGTACTCAATAATTCTTTGAGCCCTCGTTAGCAATGCTCCTGGTGAATGTGGTCAATAGAGGACAGATACACCCCGGTGATCTTAGCTATTTTGATGATCCATTCTGTTGATTGGTTGATTGATTCTGGTGTGATACTTTGCAGCTAACAATGATACAGTCAATTGTGCCTCTTCAAAATGTTGTCAATTTGGAGGCAGTAGCCTTCCCCTCCTTAACCTTATCGAGAAGTGGAGGTGCTGCTATGTCTTCTTGACTAATGAGGAGGTGGTGTAGGTCATCTGTTGTATGCACACCAAGGAACTTGGTGCTCTCTCCACAACAGTGGTGAGTAGTTAACCTTAATTCCCTTGAAATCCACAATCATTTCCTTTGTCCTGTTTACATGGAGACTCAGATGGTTGTTCTCGCACCATATGAAGAGCCCCTCAAACTTCCCTCTGTAAAGCCAACTCATCGCTATTACTCATGAGGCCAGTTACTGTTGATTCAACCGCAAGCTTGACGATTTTGTAAGAAATTAATCTGGCAGTGTTATTGTGAGCACACCAGTGCTCAGTGTGATGAGACTTGACACTTTGCTATCAATCCACACTGAATATGGTCTTTCAATCAAAAAGTCCAAGATCCATTTGCAGAAAGGGTGTTGAGTGTCAGCAAGGACAGTTAATCCACCACCCTTGAAGGTATCATCGTGTTGAATATTGAGATAAAGACAATGTACCTGGTAAATAACCATCATTCTCTTGATGAGTCAGGACAGATTGGAAGGTCAAAGCTATACTCATCTGTGAACTGGTTCGGACAGGATGCAAACTGGAACCTGTACAAAGTTACTGGAAAGTGGGACTTGATAAATTCCATTACTAGCCACTCAGAGCACTTCATGATGTTCGAGGACAGTGCTGAATTAAATTACTGACTTTAAGATGAGGAACGTTGGGAAAAAAAATCTTTCCACATAGAGGAAACAGCAGACTTGCCTAGCTGAAACCAGCAGACTATAAAAAGAATACAGAGCAGCAAAATTATTTTTGAAAAGTTCTGGGGGGAGAAAAGCCAAAAGGCAATGGCAGAAATAAAACATGCAAGTCTGCAGACACTGTGGTTTCTCCAGCATTGTGTTTTTACAAAAGACAATAGCTTTGATGTTCAAACAAATGGCAACTTCAGCCTAGGTGCACAGCAATGAGGTCAGGAGTTGGCAAGATGAAAATGTTTCAATCAATTATGGTGGCCAGGATGGTGCAAAAATTCAGCAGGTTCATTGATGCCTGTATTGGGAATCTGCTCTCCCTATCCAGTCTTGCCTACATCTAAACATGACTCCAAACCACAGTTATTTATTCTTAACTGTATTTGCAATGGCCCAATAAACAACTAGGTGAAAGGACAATAATGGCTGGGCTTTCCATCGATACCTCGCCCTCTGAATTAAATTGATCTTAAAAGGTGAAGAAAATTGGGAAGCCGGAATCATCTTTTGCAAATACAATCTGCTCGTCTTATTCAGTCGTCACCAGAAATTGAAATATCTTGTCAAATGAGTTTTCCCCCCTTAAAGATTAACAGTTAATTCAAATAGAAGATGAAAAATTCAGGTCCTTTAAGCATAATTAATCCTTGTAACTACATAACAAGATGACAAAAAAAATATTGAGCTGATGCAAATGCAGCAAATTTATATTCAAAATTTAATTCCTACACAAGTTCCAGTTGAATTTATTTTGAAACCACCACACCAAGATAGTAAGAAGAGAATTGTGGGAACATGCAATCTTAAATATCAGAGGTTAAATGCTTCCACTTAATAACTCATATTGACTGACAACCAATTGTTTGCTTAAAGAAGAAATGACATTCACCACGCTGCAAAAAGAAAAGGTAGATAAATCCTGATTCTGTTTGGAATTGTGCAATCTTACATGATCGCGCATCTATCTTGGAGATATCATGCAAAAGGGTTAATCCAAATGTTCATACTGAATCAGAACCAGAATTTATTGTTATGAACATGTCACAAAATTTGTTGTTTTGTGGTAGCATTACAGTGTAAGTCCAGATAAATAGATAAATAAATGAATGAATAGTGCGAATAAAAATCAGAAGTGAGGTAGTGCCTGTGGTTCATTGTCCATTCAGAAATCCGATGGCAGAGGGGAAAAAAGCTGTCCTTGTGCTGTAGGCTCCTGACTCTCGGACTCCTGATCCTCCTTCATGATGGAAGCATGATAAGAGGGCATGGTCTGGGTGGTGGTGGGGGGGGGGGGGGTCCCTTGAGGACAGAAGGTGTTTTCTTAAGGCATGCCTCTTGTACATGTCCTCAATGGAGTGAAGACTGATGCCAGTGATTTCAACTCTGGAGATTTTTTTTCCATATCCTGTCCTTTGACACTTCCCTATCAGATCGTGATGCAACTCACCACCATGCTCTCCACGGTACACCTGTGGAAATTTGAGTTTTTGGTGACAAACCAAATCTCCTCAAACTCCTTACAAAGTATATGTGCTGTATACAATATACAAAGTATATGTAGGCAAGCCTTCTTCGTGATTGCATAGACATGGAGGCCCCTCACAGAAGATGACACGCAGGAATTTGAAGTTCTTGACCCTCTCCGCTGCTGACCCCTCAATGAGAACTGGTTCCAGTTCTGCTGATTTCCTCCTGAAGTTCACAATCAGCTCCTTGGTATTGCTAACAATGAGTCCAAGGTTGCTGTGACACCACTCATCTAGCTCATCCATCTCTCTCCTGGACACTTCCTCATTGTCATCTGTAATTCTGCCAATGACCATGATGTCATTGGCAAATTTGCAGACGTCATTGGAATTGTGCATAGCTACACAGTCATGGGTGTTAACTAAGTAGAGCACAAATTCTTGAGGTGCGCCTATATTGTCAGTGAGGAGAAGATGTGGTTTCCAATATGGTCTTCTGATGAGGAAGTCAAGGAAGTTGCAGAGGCCCTTGTTGACCAGCACTTAAAGAATTATAATATGGAATGCTGAACTGTAGTTGATGAAGAGTAGCCAGAAATATACGTCGTTGCTGTCTAGTTGATGCAGAGCTGAGTGGAAAGCCAGATATTGTTTTAAAGCTTAATTTATTCAAAGTGCCTGAGACCAATGACTTGTAAAACATCAATAAAAGATCAAAACATCATTTAATTAAATCAGTGGTTCTCAACAGTTTTCTTTCCACTCGTATCACTTTAAGTATTCCCTATGCCATAGGTGCTCTGTGATTAGTAAGGGATTGCTTAAGGTGGTATGTGGGTGGAAAGAAAAAGTTTGAAAACCAGTTTATATCACACCTAATTGACTCATTACCTCCAAAGGAAATGGGCCAATGACAATTTTTCTCAAGCAAAATATTTCAGTCACAATTGGGTTGAGAGCAGTGATTCTTAACCTTCCCTTCCCACTCACATACCACCTTAAGCAATCCTTTACTAATCACAGAGCACCGATGGCATAGGGATAACTTAAAGTGGTATGTGAGTGGAAAGAAAAGGGTTGGGAACTTCTGCATTAAATCCTATCCCAATACTAAAAATGGATTTTGTTTGATTAAGAGATGGGTTTCTCAGGTTGAGTTGGCATTTAATTGCCCATCCCTAATTGCCCTTGAGAAGTTCGTGTTGAGTTATGTTCTTGAACCTCTGCTGTCCTCAAGGTGCAGTGATATCTACAGTACTAATAGGGAGAATATTCCAAGATTTTGACCTAGTAACAGCTAAGGATCAACAACATCTACATCTCCTAGTCAGGATGGTATATGGCTCAGACGACAACTTCCAGGTGGTGGTGCTCCCATGTTTTTTGCTAGATGGTATAGGTTGTGGGTTTGAAAGGTACTGTCTGGGTAAGTGGCCACAGTACATCCACTAGAATGGTGCAAACTACTGCTCCTATGTGTCAATTATGAAACAAATGGATGAGGTGGCTATCAAGTGGACTGCTGTGTTTTGGAAAGTGTTGAGGTTCTTGCATGTTATTAAAGCTGCACTCATCCACACAAGGAGAGTTTCCATCACATTCCTGACTTGAGCCTTTTAATGGTGAACAGGTTTTCTGAAGTAAAACTTGCTAAGTCTCACCAGATTTGGCTTGTAATTGAATACTCTCTCCCACTTCTATACGTGTACTGTGGAAAGTAAGCTAACTGGTTGCATCAGCGGCTAATTTAGAAATTTGAGTGTTCAGAAACGCAAAAGGCTGCAGAAAGTGGCAAATCTTGTCGAGACCATCACGGACACTGACCTCCCCTTCAATGAAAGCATCTGAGGTGTAGCCTCAAGAGGTCTGCCAACATAACAGTCTCCCATCACACTAGTCACACTCATTTCTCACTCCTCCCTTTATGCAGAAGTACAGAAACCTTAATCAATTCTTCAGGTTTAGGACAATTTTTATCCAACAGCTATCAGGCCCTTGAACATCCTGGTGCTAGCTACTCCAACCCAAACCATAAGCTTTCTCAGAATCACCAAAATATCTGACTGCACGAATGAAACATCACATTTTTTTTTATTGAACTGTGAATATTTATCTACATTTTTGTATTTATCATCTCATTTTTCATCTTGGCATCGTGTAGCAATTTATTTTTTACCATTGCACTTGGGGTACCAGTTTAGTTACAGCAAGCAAGAATTCTGATGGATCTGTACATTGTACTATGTATATGGAAATAACCTCACACTAAAATTGAACACTGAACAGCCTTTGTCATGCTCCTGGAGCCACAATGTGTACGAGAACAAAGTGGCTTATAATTGGAGAGAAAGCAATGAATTTTTAAAATATCTACAGTAAAGTAAACCCTTGCATCCAAGTCAAAATTCTTTTTTTGTTAGTATGGTGAATATGTGAGGCATTGTTCTGGATTTTTAGGAACTGACAAATCTTTTTAGATAGAATTAACAATTATTAGTTTTTCTCAACAGTCCATCTGTAAATCTGGATAAAAGAAATCAACCAGTTCAGACCCAGAAAAAACTAAATGCTGAAATGGCACATAGCAAATATCAAAGAAGAAATAGATTTATCTCTCATTAGAACAATTTTGAAAAGTACAGAGAAGCGAATAGTAAGGGGAGAACATTTAGGTCAAGAGAAAGGAAGAGATTAAATGACAAAAGATATGATGGTATAAACTGACAAAAATGCAAAAAAAATATCAAAAAGTTTCAAAGGAATTTGGAAAGTATGCAGAGAATTTGAATAAAAAGGCTGATCATCAAAAATTACTGATCTCAATACTGTCCAGTCTTTTTCTTTGGTTTGGCTTCGCGGACGAAGATTTATGGAGGGGGTAAAAAGTCCACGTCAGCTGCAGGCTCGTTTGTGGCTGACAAGTCCGATGCAGGACAGGCAGACACGATTGCAGCGGTTGCAGGGGAAAATTGGTTGGTGGGGGTTGGGTGTTGGGTTTTTCCTCCTTAGCCTTTTGTCAGTGAGGTGGGCTCTGCAGTCTTCTTCAAAGGAGGTTGCTGCCCGCCAAACTGTGTCCAGTAGGTTGTAAGTATTGTGATAGGAAATGAAGTGTTTCTCATTGAACATGCGTTCACCCAATCTGCCTTTATTTCTCTAATGTGGAGGCCATAAAGAGTTGTGGGTGCAATTGACCAAATTTAAAATGCAGCAATAGTTCCTCAGCAGACGCTGCCTGCTGCTGCCCCACTGAACTTCATCATCAGTCCCTTCACTTCTACATTCAGAAACTACTCACACTCCCCACGTCTGAAGAATTGTGATTCTCCAGCCCCAATACCATATCTTCACCATGGAAAGTGCAATTCCTTTCCATTCCCTATCAGGAAAGCCTCAGGGCTCTTTGCTTCTTTCTTGAATCCAGAACCGTTCAGTCCCCATCGACAAACACTCGCCTCCACATGATGGAACATCCTTAAACTTCCCTTTTGACTCCAGCTCCCATTTCCTCCAGATCCAGGGTGATATGGAGGTGCCCTAGCTATGCCTACCTTTTTCAGGTAGGTTGAACAATCCCTGTCCCAATTCTACTCAGGTATTATGTTCCATCTCTTCCTTCGCCACATCGACCACTGCATTGATGCTACTTTATGTACCCATACAGTATTTGATAATTTCATCAACTTCACTGCCAACATCCACTAAGCCCTTAAATTCATTTAGACTGTTTCCAATACATTTGTCTCATTCCTTCACTCTCTGTCTGCATTTCAAGGGTAAAATTATCCACAGACATCTATAACAAACTCATGGACATATATGACAAATCCACAGACTCTCACAACTGCCTGGGATTATACCTCTTCACACACTGTCTCTTGTAAGGACGTCATCCTCTTCTCACAATTCCTCTGCCACCTCTGTGCCCCAGGATGCCTGCCGCTCCAGGACATCCAAAATGTCCTCTTTCTTTAATAAATATGGTTTTCTCCCCTACAGTCATCCCGTTTCTCTCTTATTTATCACGTTTGCACCCTTACCCCACCTCCCCCCAGGAAACGAGGACAGAGTTGCTCTGGTCCTCAGTTTCCACCCCACTGTCCTTCACATCAGACATCTTCTAACACTTCTGCCAACTTCAGCACAATTTCACTACCTGCCACTTTCTCCACCCCCATCTTATTTTCAAGGGTAAGTCTCTCCAAGACTCCCTTGTCCACTCTTTTCTTCCACCTCACAGAACCATAAAACATTACAGCACAGAAACAGACCCTTTGGCTCTTTTAAGGCCCTTTCAGATAAGGGAAACATCCAAATGTAAAGGTGGAGAACCTCCATCGATCTACCTGTTGTGGCTGTTTAGGGGCGGGCTGATTATGCCATAAGCCTGCGACCAATCTCCCCTCTCATCCCTCTCCCTCCAAGTCACAGATGGTGGGGCAGTGGGAGCTGTCAAGGGATGGCTGGTGTGGGCTGGGACAGCCACACTGGGCCACTTCAGCCTTTGGGGCCACTCTCTGCAGCTCAAAACGTAGTAGAGCAATGACCATCTTCCCTACCCATAATCCCCCACACAGCTTGAACTGTTTTGGGAACCACAGAGCAGTTCTAGCTGCCTGGGGGAGTTATGAGTAGGGAAGACGGCCATTGCTCTGCTGTGTTTTGATGTTGGGTGGCACTACAGCACCAATTGCCTCGCCTCTGTTAGATCCAGAGGGTGTTACGAGGTGCCTCTGGATATGAAGGGGATGCTGGAAGAGTCTTTTAGGGCTGCTGTATAAAAGGCAAGTTCTTAGTTTTCCATCCGCTCCTGTAGCCAACCTCAAGGTGGAGGCCTGACATGAAATGGCCTTTAGTCTGTGGCAAACTATTATTCTACCTCATCCCACTGACCTGCACCCAGTCCATAGTCCTCCATACCTCTCCCATCTGAATGTTAAAATTTAGCCCACATTCACCAATTTGTTCCACATTCCAACTACTGTGTGAAAAAGTTCACCCTAAACTTTTACCCTTAATCCAGGTTTTCTGGTTTGTATCTCACCTAACCTCCTTTGGCACTTCCTGCTGTATCAGTGAACTCACTGTGGCCTCCTCTACATTGGCAAGACCAAACACAGTTTGGGTGACCACTTATGCTCTGCAATTCTAAACTCCAGCTTCCTGAAGCCAACCATTTTAACTTCCTCAACCACTTCCACAATGATAAGTCTGTCCTCAGCCTGATCCATTGTCAGAGCGAGGCCAAACGCAAACTTGAGGAATAACACATCAAATCCATCCTGGAAAGCATGAACATTGATTTTTCCAACTTTAGGTAACCACCCCCTAGTTCCATCTCTTATTTATCCACCCCTATACTTACTCCCAAAAACATTTATTTCCCCCACTCCCCAGTGGTCTCTCCTACCCGTTTCTCCCCTTTATACTCTATCCTATACCCATCAGCCTCTACTCTCCCTCAGCTTCTTTCCCCTTTTATATAGGCAAAATCACCCCATCCTAAAGGATCCTGGTCTGACATGTTGACTGACCATTTCTAACTATGGATGCAGTCTAACCTGCCAAGTTTCTTCAGTAATTCTTTATTTGTATCAGAACATCACCCAAAAAAGGCTTTTGGTTGCTCAACTGTGGGAAAGTAGAAGACGAAAAGGCCCAAAATAATATCCGTTGAAGTAACTCCACTGCAGGTGTTCAAAATTGCAGAGGATGAGCTGTTGAATGTTAAAGCTGCAAAGCAGAAAGTAAAGGTGAATCCTCAGAAAGAACAGGAAATAAAATGAACAATGTCAAGAGAGTTTTTCACCATGGTAGGAGGAGATCAACCCACACTGAAAACAAAGAATTTCAATTCTTATTAAACTTTTGAGATACAGCATGGGAACAGGGCTTTCTAGCCCATGCTGCCCAATTAAACCCAGCCACAAATTAACCTACTACCCCTGCACGTCTCTGGAATGCAAGAGGAAACCACAGCAGCTGAAAGAAACCCAGGTGCCTCATTCAAACCCAAGTTGTTGAAGCTGTAATAGCGTTGCAACTTCTGCTATGTTATCTGTGCATCCCCAAATTACAAGATCATATTTTAAGTACATCAGTTGTGATGTTATAACCAAATGCTTGAAAATTACCTACTCTTATGCTCAGTCATTATGTTCCTAATTTTAAAACAGCAATCCAATTTTTATATTTAAAAATAACTTGATAAACCTGTAGCATTCAATAAACAATCAATCATAATTTGCTATAAAAATTATGCTTGATTTGTACCCAATAGCAAGAGCAATACTCGGAGTAGACAATTGGCAATTCAATGAGAGAATATTAAAGTTCTAGTTCAAGGTGCATCTGAAGCACAAGGTGCAGTGAGGAGAAATATAGCCACCTCAGAGGCAAAGGTTCACTGAAATGAAGGAAGAGATATTGAGCATGCTGGACATATACTCTGGAAAATTCAAAATTAGAGGGGACCTCATCAATATCTTTACACAAGAAATAGGAGCAGCACTTGATCATATAACCAAATCCGATGCGGAAATAGTGCTGGGACCACATTCAAACACAAGGTACCCACCTCCTTTAACTTCCAGAAATCAATTGTTTTTCTGAAAAAAATTCTGAGCTTCTACAATGGTCCAGGATAGACCATGTCAAAGGGTCATCATCCTTCTTTTCAGTTCTATCCTTCTTTTCAGTTCTATATGGCCTGTCATTTATCAAACTGTGCCTCCAGTTCTGGAATCTTCAGTCAGGGGAAATATCCTTCCTCATCAAATTGTTACCCCCTTTATCAAATGTATAATTTTCGAAGTTATTTCATCTTGTTTTTCCAAACACCACAGGACACCGGCCCAATCCACTCAATCTCTCCTCATACAGCAAATTCACCATCCCAGAAACCAGTTCAATTAATCTTTGTACTTCCTAATTGCCAAGTACCCTGTATATATTTTCTCAGCTAAGGAAACCAAACCGTCAAATAATACTCCAGGTGCAGTACCATATAATTGCAATAAGACTTCCTTTTGTAATTAAATCCTGTCATTATTTAAATCCCACATTATTTACTCTTTTGATTTCTTGCACCACCAGTGACTTGTGCACAAACAGACCGAGATTCGTTCGAACATGAACAGTACTCAACCTCATCCATTTTAACAAAAACTCTGCTTTTCTGTATATTCAAAGCAGATGATGTCATAATTTCCCACTTATTACCAGTACATCTGTCATATTCTCCCTCAATCAAAGAGCTTCTTTACATGTTTCTCTCTACTTTAATCCCATATTTTGACACAAAAAAATTCTGAGTGATTAACAGAGTAAATATTCAGTCTGGAAGATACTGAAGACGTGGGCACCAGAGCACAAGGACAAAGTGACATGAGTGACATTGATGCTCAGCTTAGAATCTACTCATCGGGAAAAGGAAAAGATTTTAAGATTTGTGGATCAGATCAGAATGTAATGGCCATCAAGAATCAGTAAATTAAGTCCCACTAAATGGTAGAACAACCAAGCTTAGTTTAATTTATCCCCAGCTCCAAACACTTTTTCTATACCCCTTTCCACTCACTCCATGCGTTGCGCCATTTCCTTCCCCTCTCCCTCCATATCCCAAATTCAAAATATTTTCCTCTGGAAATGTAAAAATTAGTAACAACTAAACTGACGAACCTCTCAATAATCCTCAAAAAAAATATTTCCTTCACCATCTTTTAATTTGTTCTATTTATTAAATCCCAAACTGTTATTTCTGTCCTCACCTTGAATTCACTTTTCTCCATGACTTCCTGTAATCCATCCCCCACTGGTGCAGCATTAAATAAAACAAATGATTAAATAATCATTACAAAAATCACTAATGCTCCTCCCATTCCTAATGTAATTCAAGTTCTATAAAGGTCACAGCAAATTTACCTATAGATCCTATAGAACCCATTTTTTTTCCCCAAAGACCTCCCAATTTGAAATCCAAATGCAATTTTTCAAAGACTTGATAAATCAAATAATTATTTTCAAGACTTTTGCACACCTGAATCACAAGGTAAAAATAAATAAATAAATAGATTGATTCCATTTCATTTTCTCTTAAAAATAAGTGTCAATTTATTTAAACCAAATCTTTGAGCAGCCACTTTTACAATCAAGAATTATTTAAAAATCTGCAATGTTTCTGGGTTCAGTCTGCCTCAATAAATCTTGGCAAAAACAACCTGCATTTGTTTTCAAATGCAAAAAAAAGTTGAGGTAGCAAGTGTGATAAAGGGAGAAAAGTACACATGTAAAAAGAGCAAATTTTGTAAATAATGAAACTTCAATTGAATGGCAAAATGGACAAAACACGACATAAAGCCACTAAAAGAAATTAATTCAACAAGTTCATAAGTGAATCCCAACAAAAGATAAGTGTACATGAAAAAAACACCCAGGAGGGAAGCCATGGCTTTGTACACAGACATTCTAAGTCACAGCTGCCATTATTAGAATACCAGTAACAAAATGATGATCAATAGCCTACGAGTTGTAGAACTGTATTAAATTTCTGACAAGGCTGGACAAATCTATGGAGTATTTTAGAAACTTAACCATATCAGCTCTTAGCAAAATTTAACAAAGTCAAACTTATCTAATTTTATACAAGTTTGATTACAGTTGCTTGATAATTTTGTTGTCAAAACTACAAATGAAAGGAACTATAATACAGTCATTGTTATTGGTCTAAAACTACACACAATGATTAATGTTTTGTAGGCACAAATCAGAAATACAAATATGGAAGTTATAGTCCTAAAAATACAATATATATTTCTAGCAAGAAACTTGTATTCCTTGTTTGGTAGAGTTAATGTGCAACTCCAAATTCACAGACATACAATTTCTCAGAACGACTGTCTTAAAAAGTTCAGCTGTACAGTTAATTATATCAAACCAAACAATAGAAAATAACAAAAATGACATTAACCTCACCACCAGAATGGGAGAGGACTGAAGACATTCAAATAATTCTGCAAATCATCCTCCCAAAAATCCTAGAACCATCTGAACATGAAGGCCATGGCACTCAGTGCCGAAAGTTGGTAGTACTGTCCCTCACATTGGCCGTTTACAAGCATTTCAGCATCCCAATTCACAGTACGTGTCCTCACATGAGCAGGATGGTCCCACCAGCATCAGTAGCACAGTAATATCAAGTGCCATCTAGAAATCTTCAACAATACAACAGAAAACTAGAGTTTGTGAACACAAATCATGCCTGTGGTGCTATTTTAATGCAACTGATTCAGTACTTAACTCGCAGATAAAAACTGAGCTTGCATACAGATCAAGAGTAATGCTGTTTTCACTCACAATCTCGCCTTGCACCCATTTCAGTGTTACAAGGCAACAACATATTAACCCGCAAAATACACAAGGATTACTTTCAAAATAAACTGTGAAACCATCATACAATTAATCCCACAGCAAGAGCCTAAAGCTGAACAGTTTTGCTTCATGGTAGTGGACAATAAACACTCCCCTATTCAATACACCATTGGAATACTAAAGCCAAGTTTAGCAATTTCCATATCAGATAGTCTTCCTCCAAGTCACTCCACATATTGTGACACAGGGAATCTGAAAAGACCAGCACCCTTAATAACTTTACAGGCTGCAAGATTGAAGACAAATTTTCCTGACCCAAGTTATTCAAGTCCAGTGAACTCTGGCAGCCACCAAGCAACATGGAATATTGTGTAGTTATGTCCAATCCACAAAACGTACAATAATTCAATCTACCCAATTACTCCTCCACATCCTACTCTGAAAGCTATGGAAAGCATCAACATCAATGAAGAGCTGAATGTCAGGTGAAAAATAGACATGAAGGAAGGCAATGACAAAACATGCCATCAAGAACCTTAGTAAAATTGAATTCAGTGGAATCAAATGGGAAAGCATTTTCCTGGCTTGATGTATTCTCAGCACAAAAAAGTTTGCTCTTGTTTGTTGGAGTTCAGTTATCATATATCCAGCATATCAATGTAGAGGTTTTCAAGAGGGTGGCTGAGGCCAATACAGCAAGATGTTTCAGTGACCTTCATTCCATTGCAAGATCAGAAGTACAGTTTTTGGTTAATGATTGCAACGTTCTGCTCCATTTGCAACTCAAATTAAAAAGCGGTCTGTGTCCCCATGCAGCAAGATCTGAATAACATTCAAGTTTGGTATGGCATGTGCCAGGCAACACCCATTGTTAACAAAAAAGCATCTTCCTTAATATTACACAGCAGTACCATCTTTGAATTCACAGGCCATAATTAGCCATTTGATATTTGGCAGAACTTCACTTCTGAATTCCAAATACCTTCCTTAATTACAAGGGGGAAAAAAAATCTAATATTCTCCATGCAACTGAAAAACAACTCCAAAAACATTCAATAGCTCAAAGATCCTGGTCGTTGATAGCTCCAATAGCATTTGAGAAGCTCAATGCAATGTAGGACAAAGCAATTAGCTTGACTGGATCCATGCTCTTTATCAACTACAGTTTGGCATTTAACACCATCATTCCCACAAAACTACAAGACCTACAAGACCTGGGACACAACACCCCACTGTGTAATTGGATCCTGGATTTCCTCACCTCCAAACCACAATCAGTGAGGATTGGTAAGAACATCTCTCCCACAATCCCCATTAGTACTGGAGAACCACAGTTCTTAGTTCCCACTCTACTCACTGGACACCTTTGACTGTACAAATCATGTACAAATTTGCTGATCATACCATGGTAGTGGATTGTATAAAAAAGGGGCAACAGGTGGGAGATTGATAACTTGGCTGAATGGTGCACCAACAACCTTGCACTCAGTGTCACCAAAACCAAGAAACTGATTGTTGACTTCAGGAAGGGAAAACCAGAGGTTTTCATTGGGGGATCAGAGGTGGAGAAGGTGTACAAATTCAAGTTCATTGGATTCACCATCTTGGAGGATCTTTCCTGGACCTAACATGCTAATGGTATCGTGAAGCAAGCACATCAGCACCTCTTCCTCAGGAGTTTATGGAGGTTTTGAATGACATTGGAAACCCTGGCAAATTTCTACAGATGTGTGGTGGAAAGTGTGCTGACTGGCTATATCACAGTCTGGTATGGAGACACCAATGCTCCTGAGAGTAAAGCCCTGCAAAAGGTAGTGGACACTGCAAAATACATCACAGGCATCCCCATCATTGAGAACATCTACAGGGAATGCTGCCATTGGAGAGCTGCAACAATCATCAAGGATCCACACAACCCAGCAGATGCTTGGTTCTCGTTGCTACCATCAGGAAAGACGTATTGGTGTTACAGGACTCACACCACCAAGTTCAGAAACAGCTGCCACTCCTCCACCATCAGACTCCTCATGAACAAACTCAATCAGGGACCCATTTAAGGACTCTTATTTTTGCACTTTATTGATTTTTCTCAGTGTTGCACAGTTTCTTTACATTTCTTTAATTGTTTACATGTGTGCACTGAGTACTTTTTTTTGCACTATCAATAAGTGGTAATCCTGCTTCGCCACAGTAAAAAGAATCGCAGGGCTTATGCGCTTGGACAATAAATCTGAAACCTGTTCACCTTGAAAGTCATGAAAGTCTTAAAAACACATAAAGAGAAGGCAATACTATCTTTTACAAAATGACTGAATAGACTTCAATTATTTCCATCTACTCTTTTTGCAACTTTTAAAAAAAAATCCTTCTGACTGCCTGAAGTTGCAAGATCAAATATTCCAGGCTGTACAAGTGCTGGTAATTGTGATTTTTTTTCTTGCATTTTAATCACAACTTGCGCACAAAGTATACACATCTTCATTCCATTTCTCTAGTATTTCTGGAATTTTTAGTGACACATCTAGAAGTGGACTAGAGTTATTGTTATTGTATAGACTAATTCACCAGCTGCCACTGTCAAAGAGCATTGTAATATATTAGTTTCAGGGGTGCCTTGGAAATAAGGTCATGCTGGATGGAAATGCTCAACTGCAGAATGCTTCATCCATTGAAATTTAATGATGCATTAGGTTCGTGGTCATGCTTGCTTCAACTATTTATTTTGATAAGTTAACACAAAAATCTCAATAGTAAATAGTAGCCAAAATTTGCAAACAAAGCATGGCTGATAATTACTGTAATAGTTTTTTTCTAGACTACACAGAAAATATTTTCTGCAGTGCATTAAAAACTATTTAATAGTTTCACTGTTAGTATACAATATATCAGCTCAATATTAAGTTTATTGGCAATGATTGAACCAGTTCCAACAAAATGGGTCATTCAAAAACTTTTCATGTCGGCACCATAAAAACAACCAATCTTCGTTAATACTGCAAGTTTCAGTTTTTTTTTGCTTCACAGTTTATATAATAGGAGCAAAGAAATAGTTCCAATAACAAATGCCCAGCCAAATTGAAATTGGTTTAAAACAATTTGGTAGCAACCTTGTGCAAAAGACCATAATTTTGCTCATTTCTTGAAACACATTTCAAAAGTAATATATTAATCATTAAATTCAAGAAAAAAATAAATTCCTTGCAAGCTAACAACAGCTTTAAAGTAAATTCTTTCAAATGAAAACTGAAACTGGAATTTTCACAGTTACTGCCAAACCAGACAATGTTTCAAATCAAAGTATCTTTAAATTACATGTGTGAGAAGTTATCAGTTCAATGTTGAGAAAGGAATAGTTTGGTTTAAAACTGACTGCGTTTCTGGCCCATCGTTTTAATTCTCTATGCTATTCCCACTTAAATTATCCTGCACTGCTTTAATGACCATCAACACAAGAGCAAGCACTACAATTTTTCACTTAGTCATTTTATACCATTCTGGACCAGACATCTGAATTCAACTATGTTAAACCACAACAAATGCCCCTTGACAGCATTGCACCGCCCCATCCCAAACATCTTTGGCAACAATCCTGTTTTTCCTTTTTCTTAACCATCTTTTGTTTCTGTACTAATTCTAGACCATTCCCAACTACTTATCACCACTTCATCACTTAATTTTACCTGCCTTCTAACCAGATTTTTATTCATGGCAGTTCCTTACCTCCCCCCACTATACATATATGCTGTTCATATTTAAAAGGAAATAATACAAAATAAAATTCTGCTATTAAATATTCAAAACAAAGTGCATCTGGCAATCAGATAGATTGTCTTTCAGTTCAAATTTTAGATGTTAAAATTAATAATTAAAATCTCTCCACAAAGCATGGAAGAGGGGAAAAAAGGGGTTCATGCCCAAGATGACAGTACACCAACTTAACAGCCCAGAACATGACAGCTGCAGACTAAAGGGGAGTAGTGGACTGGCACAAGGCATCTGAGTGGAAGAACACCACCCAACAAAAAAGAGAAGCCTGGGATAAGACCCTTCAAGGTATGAGACCACAGCAGCAGACCAGCGTGGGGACAAAGGCCTCATATCAGCCTGCAGGATGGCTCATGGGAACCAGGTATTAGGACCCAAATAGCGAGCAGATCTCCCGAAGGGCCTCCAGGCACTGACAGACAACTTCTCAATCACTTCAAGGATTCTGAACCAGGAGACAAAAGGGATGACCTGGATGCCAGGAGCTCAGCATGGAATAGATGAGGCCAAGCAGCGATGGGGGTTGTGGGGTTGCAGAAGGCAGCTGGATCCACAGACACCTGACATGACTAAAGGCACTCTCTTTCAGACTACTTTCTTTCTCTACTTGGTAGGGGCACTGGACTAGTGGCACCTCTGTGTACCTTTATGGGTAAATAAATGGAAACAAAATTGATAATTGACCTGCAACTTATTAAATAGTAGATTATGGAATGAAATTTTGGAATCAGCAAATGGAATTTACACAGCACAGTAAACATCTTCTGACAGACATTCATTCATGAAGGAACTTAAAATCACTTCCTGAATAACACTTACACTGATAGATTAAAGTGAAAGCTTGAGTCTGACTTTCCTTGAAGGGATCAGGGCCAAAATGTCAGCAATACACTGTATATTTTATGCTTTTTTACAGAACCACTGCGTTCCAGGAAATTATTCCCTTTTTTCCGGAATACATGCTGTGTAAAATGTGCGGAACCAGAATGGGAGTTGCAGTTCTGACATTTTTCACCTAGACCCTTTGTCATTTTTCCCCAAACTCCTGCAGTGTAAACTGCACTGCAGATATTCAGGAACCATTGTGTATCTTAACTTTTTTAGAGCTGCCTGCTCTCTCCTGCAGCCCACTACCTACTCTCTGTTGCTGTGGGCCACTAAGCCTAACCCAACCGTACCCTGAAATCCAAAACCTAAGCCCTAACCCTAAGATATGAATACAAGGTCACCCACTATGCAGTCAATAAACTTATCCCAGGACATATCAAAATGCACAAGTACCGACCGGAAAGAAAATAAGGTACTGATTCCACTAAGAGCTAGAAAGAAGCACAGGGTAATGAAAACATGAACCAACCAAAAGTGGTAGTTTACAGTGACACAGAACCTCTGAGAGAGGAGACTAGTGAACACAACAGGGATGATTATCCTGCTACCTGAAAACTGACAAACTAACATGAACCCTAACGTAGATTTGACACAAGGTCTGCCAGATTGTGAACAGGTTGGTCTGTGGGTTTGTCCTCAGTTTGAACAGCCTGAAGCCCACCGCTCGACTGACAGCAGTCCCCAAAGATGGGTAGTGGTGATTAGTAAGGGATTACTTAAGGTGGTGTGTGAATGGAAAGAAAAAGTTTGAAATCCACTTCTTTCAATCAATACTTGCAGTAGATTTTGCCATGCTCTCTTGTAAATCGTTTGCATGTTTTATTAAATTGTGCACGTATTTTCCCACGGTCTTATCCTGTAACAACAGATTCATTGTTCAAGTACATCGAAGAAGCCCTTAGTCATTGGATTTGCCAGTGGAATAGGTAAAATTTCTTGTTTCTTTCAGTTTTTTCCACCTTTAGCACTTCCCAGCTCTTGTATCCATTTCAAATATAGAATGTGCAATACGACACCACTTTGAAAGTTTTAAGAAAATTAAACAGGGGGAAAAAGTATACTGAAAGTATGGAGTGGTGATAAGAACAGCCTTGATACACTTTTTGATTTACAGCTTTCTCATAAAGGCTTAACATCTCTTATTTCTAATAATTTGCTTGATTTAAGAAGAGCCTTGTTAGTTAAAATCAAGAATGACTGACAGCAGGATTTGAATCTTTCATTCTTTAATGAGGTCTGGAACTCCATTTGTAATTTGATTAATATTACCTCTCTTTGTGCATGACATTGTTTGTTGCAATTTAAAGTGGTCCATAGAGTACACATGTCTAAAGCTATATTGTTTCATTTTTATTCATATATAAATCTTCTATGTGACAAATGTGGAATTGATGAAGCCTCTTTGGTTCCCATGTTTTGGACTTATCCTAGCATAGAAATATTTTGGAAAGACGTTTTTCAAACATTATCAGTGAATCTCAAGTTTAAAATGGAACCTTGCCCTTTAATTGTTTTAGATGATGTATTACTGACTTCAACTCAAAACCAAATTTCATCTTTTACTTCAATGACAGCCAGATGTGCAATTTTGATTAAATGGGAAGATAACACTCCACCTGGTGTGTTAACAATTTCACAATAGTTAAGCGATATTATGTCTTGTTTAAGTTTAGAAAAAATTAGATATGCCATCAAAGATTCAAATAGTAACCTCCAAAAAACATGGGGACTATTATGACAATCTTAAGAATTGGGATTTCTCTGAAACTTTGGTGCTGACCATTTCCATGTCAACTTTTAACATTGCTTAGTGGTAGGGGCTTTGAATTAATTTTTTTGTGTGTTGTTAAATTCTATTTCTTTAATATGATTGAGCTCAACATTTAAAAAAAATCATTAGGAAAGTTTTATTGTAATAAACATTTTTTTTTTCTTTTGAATCTTATAGCACAATACATAACTGTATTGTTTAATTGTTTATAAACACCAATAAAAATATTTTAAAAAGAAAGGATGTCTACTTCATACGACACCCTAACTGGAAGACAGACACTCTTTTATAAATTGAGTGTATATGCTTTATTTAATTGTCTGTGTATTTTCCCATGCTCCTCGATACATTGTGTGCGCTTTTTCTCCCACACAATTTAATAAATTGTGCGCATGTGTTTTAAACCCCTCTATGATTTTCCCATGCTCTTCTATTAATAGTGCACGCGTACTTTAGCTCTCGCTACAATTTTCTCCACCCTCTTCTATTAATTGTTGTGTTGATAAAAGTAACATTAGATAGCAAACCCCTGTGTCCAGATTCAACTCTCACAGACCTGACAATTTCTCTACACAACATTGACCAGTTCAGGGATCGACAGCATTACTGTTGACATTATTCACCATTATCACCCTAATTTTAACTGGGAGAATATCTTTGACCCAATTTTTGGGGAAAACAAGTGGGTTTATCATGCCATCAAATACAGTTTGTTAGACAGATGCCGCTGAGTTACACATCCTACCTCTTTTGTTTGAGAAATGCTGGTACGCTGTATAAACTGGTGGAATGATATGGAGATTTGCAGGTTTTGGTCATACCAGTGTGCAAAAATCATAATCATCTCCTATGGACGCTGAAAAGACTGGCTGAGTTCCTCCAGCATTTTGGTGTGTTTTTACTACAATCACAGCATCTACAGACTTTTGTGTTTCACACTGTAAACAAATAATCACTTTCTGAGCTGTGCTACATAGCACAAATGTATTGGGGGTGCCACCGGTTAGCACCCCATTTTCATATAAATGTTGCTCCCAGTTTCACTCCTCTCTGAATGACGGTAATGCCTCCCCTAATCTTGATCATCACCATTCCCTCATTTGTAACTACACATTTAGTCACAAGAGTACAGATCACTTTAGCTTTCAAGTTCTGAAGTATCTACCATGCATTGGCTGTCAAAGATAACTCAAGTAATTTTATCGCACATTAAAAATAAAAATCCATTTTTATTTCAAGTTTCCATCATCTGCAAATGTCTGGAATACTTAGCAGATTAGGCAACAGTTGTGAAGGAGGAAACAATTAACATTTCAGATCAACGAAGAGTACACTCTGATGACAGGTCACTGACCTGAAATGTTGAAGATTATTTTCCTCTATGTAGATGGTGTCTGATCTATTGAGATCTATTTCTAACATGGTATTATAATTTCAGGTTTATTCTTCTTACTTGCTACCACAAATCTGCCATATATATTCTTCAGGACAAGGCCACGTTGCTCATGAAGTCATTCTTGGCGAAATTCGCTGAAGGTCCCCCATCTAGAGGGCATTCTGCGCCCCAGACGAGGGGCCACCCCCCCGCTACGCCCCAGACGAGGGGCCACCCCCCCGCTACGCCCCAGACGAGGGGCCACCCCCCCGCTACGCCCCAGACGAGGGGCCACCCCCCCGCTACGCCCCAGACGAGGGGCCACCCCCCCGCTACGCCCCAGACGAGGGGCCACCCCCCCGCTACGCCCCAGACGAGGGGCCACCCCCCCGCTACGCCCCAGACGAGGGGCCACCCCCCCGCTACGCCCCAGACGAGGGGCCACCCCCCCGCTACGCCCCAGACGAGGGGCCACCCCCCCGCTACGCCCCAGACGAGGGGCCACCCCCCCGCTACGCCCCAGACGAGGGGCCACCCCCCCGCTACGCCCCAGACGAGGGGCCACCCCCCCGCTACGCCCCAGACGAGGGGCCACCCCCCCGCTACGCCCCAGACGAGGGGCCACCCCCCCGCTACGCCCCAGACGAGGGGCCACCCCCCCGCTACGCCCCAGACGAGGGGCCACCCCCCCGCTACGCCCCAGACGAGGGGCCACCCCCCCGCTACGCCCCAGACGAGGGGCCACCCCCCCGCTACGCCCCAGACGAGGGGCCACCCCCCCGCTACGCCCCAGACGAGGGGCCACCCCCCCGCTACGCCCCAGACGAGGGGCCACCCCCCCGCTACGCCCCAGACGAGGGGCCACCCCCCCGCTACGCCCCAGACGAGGGGCCACCCCCCCGCTTACGCCCCAGACGAGGGGCCACCCCCCCGCTACGCCCCAGACGAGGGGCCAACCCCCCGCTACGCCCCAGACGAGGGGCCACCCCCCCGCTACGCCCCAGACGAGGGACTATCCCTCCTGAGCCCGACTTTCTCACAACTACGAATAATGCATCAGAAGTAACCATGATCCTAATTCATCCTAATACACCAGGTCAGGGTGTAAAGTTACTGGGGGGGGTGGGGGGGGGCTAAAATCTACCAACTGCATTTCAATGGCAGATTTACCCCCCCCACCACCACACAATTATTCTAACCACACTCAAAAGGCAATGACTCAACTCCTCACGTCAGGATCCAACTAATTCGTCCGCAAAAACCGACGTGACACTTTCTCCCATCACTTTTTTCGTCCTCCCTCCAGTGGGCCACATCCAGTTCCACATATGGCCTTTTCCTCCCGTGGCCGCAAAGTTGCCCAGACGCCTGAGGGGTTGCATTTTAATGAGAAAGACATGTTCGACGCGTCTTCGATGGGATCAAAAAGACAGCGGCTTTTTTCCAGGCGACCACATTAACCCCCCCCCCCCACCCCGAAAGGAAGTCTGGAAAGAAGCTGCTCGCACTGAAGTTTTCTGCTTTTGGGGGGGGGGGGGGGGGGGGGGGGGACCGATCCCCATTCGCCAAAGGCGGAATCATTCCACCGGCCGTGACCTTTCTGCTGTTAAATTTAGCACCGAGCCTCGGGGGTGGGGGGGGGAGAGATCGCTCCAGGCGGTGGAAGGAAGTGGCCCGACAGTGATTTGTTCTCTTTAAGACATTCAACACAGGGGCCTGTACCCACTTGGGGTATCTATTCTTCCCCCCAATCCACCCCTCCTATCCCTCCCCACCCCTCCTATCCCTCCCCACCCCTCCTATTCCCCCCTCACCCATCCTATTCCTCCCCCTCCCCTCCTATTCCCCTCACACCCCTATTCCCCCCTCCCCTCCCCCACCCCTCCAATTCCCCCACACCCCTCCTATTCCCCCCACCAGCCGTCCCCTCCCCCTCTTCTCCCCCACCCCTCCCCTCCCCCTCTCTCTCTCTCTCTCCCCCACCCCTCCCTTCCCCCACCCCCACCCATCCCCTCCCCCTCTCTCTCCCGTCCCCCCTCAGCCCTTCCCTCCCCCTCTCTCTCCCCCACCCATCCCCTCCCCCTCTCTCTCCACTCCCCCCTCCCCCCAGCCCTCCCCTCCCCCTCTCTCCCCCCCAGCCCTCCCCTCCCCCTCTCTCTCTCCCCCCCTCCCCCCCAGCCCTCCCCTCCCCCTCTCTCCTGCACCCCAGCCTCTCCCCCCCCCCCACAAGCCATGCCCCTCACCTCCTCCTCGCTCTCGCTCTTGAAGCACAAACACGCCGCTCGCTTCTTGTAACCGTCCCCGTCGTAAGTCCGAGTCTGGTTTTGCTTTAATTTCATCATTTATATTTTCGGTCTGATTTCAATTCTTCTCTTCCTTGTGGTTATTGAATGTAATTGACCCCCTCCCCCCCTCTTCTTCGCCAATGGAGAGAGGAGCCCCCCCTCGCCGCCGGTTATCCGCTCCGTCCCTTCATCGCCCCACCGCCATTCTCCCCGACAGCGTCTCCGCCGCTCTTCCCGCCATCTTAGCCGCGCCGTCCGCCAACCTCACTCGCTCGACAAAAGAGGCGCGTGGGTCTCCGACTCCCCCATCCCCCCCCCCCTCCTCTCCTCAGCCACTCAACGTCACCGGCGGGCGGCCGACGGCTTCGGCCTCCGCCAATCAGAGCCCGCAGCAGGTGCCCGCCCCCTGTCTCCGCCCTCGACAACCAAGTTGGGTTGACGCTCATGAACGTGAACGACGGCAGGGAAGGGAGGGGTGGTTTCCCTCCCCCTCCCCCCTCCCCCACCCGTCCCTCCCCCTCCCCTCCCCTTGCCGATCCTTGTGTGCAAAGACAAAAGAGCCCAGTCGTTGTCTGTATTATGTGATGTTTGTACCTGGTCCTGAACGTGAACGATGTTTCTCGGCTCCGTTACTCACTGATCCCGAAATCGGCGCGGCCACAAAGTAACATTTCCAGAGGTTTTGAACCATTTTCGTGGATGGGGCATCCGTTTCTGAGACCAATCCAGTCCCCTTGAATTGATTCTGTCCACAGATTTAATGGGCTCATCGTGACCAGACCCTCAAGGTTTGCTGACACGGGGAAAAGACGAAAGTGGTTGAAACCAAAACTCAGCTGGTCAGACCGGGTCCTTGATGTAGCAAAGATAAAGAGACAAATGCAACGTAAAGAGACAAATGCAACGTTGAGACATATGCAACGTAAAGGGACAAATGCAACGTAAAGAGACACATGCAACGTAAAGAGACACATGCAACGTAAAGAGACATATACAACGTAAAGAGACATATGCAACGTAAAGAGATATGCAACGTTGAGACACATGCAACTTAAAGAGACACATGCAACGTAAAGAGACATATACAACGTAAAGAGACATATACAACGTAAAGAGACATATACAACGTAAAGAGACAAATGCAACGTAAAGAGACATATGCAACGTAAAGAGATATGCAACGTTGAGACACATGCAACATAAAGAGACACATGCAACGTAAAGAGACATATACAGCGTAAAGAGACAAATGCAACGTAGAGACATATGCAACGTTGAGACATATGCAACGTAAAGAGACACATGCAACGTAAAGAGACATATACAACGTAAAGAGACATATACAACGTAAAGAGACATACAACGTAAAGAGACATATACAACGTAAAGAGACATGCAACGTAGAGACATATGCAACGTAAAGAGATATGCAACGTTGAGACATGCAACGTAAAGAGACACATGCAACGTAAAGAGACATATACAACGTAAGGAGACATATGCAACGTAAAGAGACACATGCAACGTATGAGCCCTGTCAGAAATAAAACTTCTCACACATGAGTCTCTTTAAAACTGATGACACGACAAGCTTTATTTACAAGTCTGCAGAGTTGGACTCAACTGGTTTCTCACCAGTTAAGCCCCGATACATACAGTGCATTGATTTTTATACCTTTATTATTTGCCCTTCCCCTTCTTATTAATACTGTTTTAATTGGTTAGTATTACAAAAACATTCTAAGTATAACTGCATTATTAATTATCCCGTTCGTTACGTACGCTGTGAACTCTACATTCACTGAATTCTGTTTCTCACACTTCTTATCAATCCTTTGTCTCCTGCATGTCTCTCACTATGACCATGAAAAGATAGGTTTAAAAAAAACATATTCAGCAGCTCCTTCTGTCCTTGACTGCTAGTAAACTCTCTGTCCGTTCTGGCTTCCCTGTTTATGATTAATCATCACATTTTAACTTAAGTCTTTTTAACCTAAATTCTCTATATCACAATCCACCCCTTTCTCTCTTTAAAATGTGTTGAATATATGTATAGATATGAATGGGGATTCTAAGCTAGGGAAGAGAAATGTTTTATGATACATTAATCTCACGTTGAAATAAAAGTCTTACAGGGTCTCCCATCCCCCCTGGTTGCATAGCTTGTTCGACCATGGAAATCACCAGGCTGCGTAGACAGGGAATAATACAGGGCAAAATAAGTAGGAGGAATAAAATACCTCCGATGACCCACAAGAAGGTACGCCACCAGGTTCCTCCAAACCATTTGTCCATCCAATTAAATTGTGGGAAAGGATGCCAGGTTTGAACCGGTACATGGGACAATGTACGAATATTATCAGCGATTTTACGAATGGCTTTTCCATTATCATCAATCTGTAAGCAGCAGTTAGTCAAATTAAGTTTGCCACATACACCTCCTTCCGTGGCTAGGAGATAGTCTAGGGCTAGACGGTTTTAAAAACAGTGGATAAGAACCAAGTCTGAGGTTTAGGAAACCAAGTGAAAACACCAGGCGAAATGCGAATCCATACAGCCTTGCAGGGACTTTCTCCTACTGGGTATTTGCCGGCTCGTGAGAGACAATAAAAACCAGAGGGGACATTAGAGAGAGACCAGGTTTCTCTTGATCTCGTTCGGTTAGTTGTCCAAATGCGGGAAATCATGGTCAATGAATTGAGAGGTTCTCCCCACCAAGGCCATTGTTCTGACATCCGTGGACCCCCGCAGACCCAACAATTAGTTACATTAAAAGTTCCTGCAATTTTAGTTGCCAGATCTACAAAAAGGTTATCTCCCTCAATTACATTACCGAAACTTACACGGTTATTTGGATGGACTCGAACTAAGTCCGGCTGTCTTAAAGGGACAGGCAATTTCGAGTGTGGAGTGTAACTTCTCATTGGAACAGTACGTTGGTGTATGCAAAACCAGAGTCCATCAGGGCATGGTGGGCTTGAGTCACCTTTCCAACCGTTAAGAGGGAAAGGAGTGGTATTAGGAATCTGTATATAATGACCCATATTATTTCCTTCTTTTTCCACACAAGGGGTATATGGATGTTGGGTGGTATTTTCTGCCCAACATTTCTCAGGAACTGAGGTATGGGAAATGAAATTACCTTCCTTTCTTCCCCAAATGTGGTCCTAAAACAGGACCACTGTATCTCTGCATTTCTTACATCTCACACCTGATAAAGACATAGGCAAACTAAGAAAAATCAAAGAACATAACAATAACATTGTGAATTAAGTCTCTTTGCGAAATCGTAAGGTAAGAGGTTTTTCTCCAGGAATACAAGTCCAATCTGAGTTCGTATCAGGGTCCTGTGGCGCCTCTACAGGTCCCTTAAATCTGGATGCGTGTGTCCACCCCTTCTCTCTTGTTCGTGCTGCAGCTTCTGTAGTTAAGAGAACTTGGTATGGACCTTCCCACTGGGGCTGGAGTTTTTCAGTCTTCCAGGTCTTGATAAGAATCCAGTCTCCTGGTTCCACTTTGTGTAAAGAAAAGTCTAGAGGCGGTGTTTGTGCCAATAGTCCTCTCTTTCGTAAATCTGTAAGAGAGCGTGACAGTGCCTGTAAATAGTTCCTAACAAATATATCCCCTTCCCCCAAGGTGGGACACCCCTCAACTGTACTCCAGAAGGGAAGCCCAAATATCATTTCATAAGGGGACAGCCCTACATCTTTTCGTGGGGCAGTACGAATTCTCAATAAGGCTAGGGGCAGACACTTTATCCAAGGCATTTTAGTTTCCACCATTAACTTTGTCAATTGGATTTTTAGTGTTCCATTCATACGCTCGACCTTCCCTGAGCTCTGTGGATGCCAAGGGGTATGTAATTTCCAAGAGACCTGTAATGCATCACAAATCAATTGTTGGATTTTTGAAGAAAAATGTGGACCCCTGTCTGAGTCTATAGAATCCATTATACCATATCTGGGGATTATCTGCTCTAGGAGGAGGCGAGCTACTGTAGAGGCTGTAGTATTTATTGTTGGGAAGGCTTCTACCCATCGGGTAAAGTGATCCATTATCACCAACAGATATTTCCATCTTTGAACTTGAGGTAACTCTGTGAAGTCGATCTGGATACGTTGAAAAGGGCGTATGGTTAATGGTTGACCTCCCATGGTCCCTGTCCTCATTATCTTCTTATTAATTTTTGTGCATAGGTAACAATTTTGCACCTCTTGTTAGCCAAGGTGTAGATTCCCTTACACACATATTCTCGAAGCACTGTGTCACATAAGGCTTGGGTGCCCCAGTGGCTCTGTTGATGCAGGTGTTTTAAAATATTGCGAGTTATTTCTTTATTTAGAACAATTCTTCCATCTGGTGTTTTCCATGTTCCATCAGGTAACTGGCTTGCGCCCAGCTGATCCATGTTCTTTTCTTCTTTAGCAGTGAAAATGGGAGCTGTCTTTATGCCTTGCCTTATTGGGATTAAAGTCAGCAAACGGACTTCTTGTTGCATGGCTGCTCTTTTGGCTTCTTCATCAGCCAGTCTGTTTCCAATTGCTGTCGGGTTATCTCCCCTTTGATGGCTTGGTATGTAGACCACTGCTATTTCTTGGGGTAATGTTAAGGCTTCTAGAGTCAGAGTAATCATCTGTTTGTGTGCCAATTCCTTTCCTCTTGATGTAATTAGACCACGCTCCTTCCAGATCTTACCAAAGGTATGCACTACTCCGTATGCGTATTTGGAATCTGTGTAAATCGTTCCAATTTTCTTTGCCAGTATTTTGAGGGCTCTCTGCAAGGCATATAGTTCACAGGATTGTGCTGACCAGCTTCCGGGTAGTCTCGTGGATTCTACTACTTTCCAAGTATTTCCTTCTATTATAGCATACCCATTTCTTCTCATTCCGTCAACACATCTGGCGGAGCCATCAATGTAGAATTCATATCCTTCTCCCAGCGGAGTATCGCAAAGGTCTTCTCGGGTCTTGGTCTGAAGATCTGTCAACTCGACACAGTCATGCTCCACCTCTTTCTCTGTTTCACTGCCGTATAAAAATTGAGCTGGGTTGCAGCTATTAATTTTTGCAAACTGTAAATCTTCTCCAACCATTAAAATGGTTTCATACTTTAATATGCGAGAATCAGTCAGCCATCGATGGGCAGTTTGTGTTAATAAAACACTCACAGAATGGGAGGTGTACACAGTCATCTTTCCTCCAAAAGTAAGTTTACGTGCTTCCTCTACCAACAGAGCAGCAGCCGCTACTCCCTGGATACACGTCGGCCATCCGCGAGACACTGGGTCCATCATTTTGGAAAGGAAAGCTACTGGGTGTCGCTGACCGCCTTTTTCTTGTGTTAAAACTCCCACAGCTGTTCCTTGGTTATGAGTGACAAATAGCTGGAAGGGCTGTTTTAAAGAGGGCAGAGTGAGCACTGGGGCTCGTGTTAGGCGATGTTTCAAGTCCTCGAACCATCCCTCCTCCTCCTGGGTCCATTTCAATGGATAGTCATTTTCATTTGTCAGTTTATCATACATAAACTTCACCAAAACTGAGTAGTCCTCTATCCATAACCTACAGTATCCTAAGAGTCCCAGGAATTGTCTTATTTCCTTCTTATTACGGGGTAAAGGCATTCTAGTGATTCCCGCAATTCGTTCAGGGGTAATCCGTTTCTGTCCTTTACTTATCTGGTGTCCCAGATATATCACAGTTTTCTCAACAAACTGTAACTTGTTTCTGGACACTCGTAGACCCTTTTTCCCCAGATAATTCAAGAGTCTAATGGTCTCTCTCCTCATTTCTTGTTCCTTGGGTCCTGATAATAGTAAATCATCCACATACTGCATTAGTTGGGAATCATCAGATTGTGGATAGTCCATCAGGATTTGTTCTAGCATTTGTCCAAACAGGTTTGGAGATTCAGTGAACCCTTGGGGCAATACAGTCCACCGAAACTGTCTCCGTCTACCTGTCCATGGATTTTCCCATTCAAACGCAAACATATCTCTACTTTCCTCTTCTAACGGACAAGTCCAGAAGGCATCCTTCAAGTCGATAACACTAAACCACTCATGGTCTGGGGGAATCCGACTCATAATAGTATAGGGATTAGGCACCACTGGGTGGCGGGTTTGAACAATAGCATTCAAACTTCTTAGATCCTGAACTAGGCGATAGGATCCATCTGACTTTTTTACTGGGAGTATAGGGGTGTTATAAGGTGACATGAATTCTTCTAATAGTCCGTCTCGTATTAAAGTCTCAATTACCGGCTGTAGCCCTTTTCTCCCTTCCAAAGAAATAGGATACTGACGTTTCCTTACCGGCTGATGACCTGGTATTAATGTGACATGTAAAGGTGGGATGTCCAGACCTCCTCGATTTCCCTCCTTATACCAGACTCTCTCGTCAATCTGCCGTTCATCCTCTTCCTTTAAAGCGCAGAGGTGGACTCGCACTTCTCCGTCCACAGGGAGAGTACCCAAACCTAGGAGAGCCTGTAAGTCCCTTCCTAGGAGGTTAAATCCAGCCGAAGGTAATAACAAGAGGTCTTGTACCCCTTCTCTTTCTTCCAGTTTCACTGTTACTTGGGGAATTATTGATACCATTCTGGGAGCTCCTTCTATCCCAGAAATTGTCAAATTACTTTTTATAGGCTCAGTTCCGATTGGCACAGTTATTACACTACTTCGTTCCGCTCCTGTGTCCACCATAAACACCACCTCTTCTCCCTTGGGACCAATTTTTAGTTTTACCAGGGGTTCCCTCTTATATTTGGTCCCTAACATTTGGAACCCCTGACACCCCTAATCTTCTTCCATAAGTTCGAGGGCACGCAATTCCCTCTTGTATCGGGGGCATTCCCTCTTAAAGTGTCCTTCCTCATTGCAGTAATAGCACTTAACGAATCTCCGGGGTCTTCCCTCTCTTGGATATTTTGGATTGTTTAGAGGAAGGTTTTGTTTTCTTTCCCCTCTGGATTCAGCATTCATCTGTCGGATAGTCTGTACCATAACCTTTGTCACCTTCTTTTGATCTTCTTCTTCTCTCTGCACATATACTTTTTGTGCCTTTTTTAACAGTTCACTTAGGGGTTTTTCACTCCAGTCCTCCTCCTTTTCTAGTTTCTTTCTAATGTCTTGCCATGATTTGGAAACAAATTCAATTCGAATAAGCTGTTCACCCATTGGTGTACTAGGGTCCACACCAGCATACTGTTGGACATTCTTTCTCACCCTCTCCAAAAAATCAGTAGGGGACTCGTCTTTCCCCTGGTGGTTCCCAAATGCCTTGGTAAAATTGTGACCCTTTGGCACAGCCTCCCGTATCCCTTTAATTGTCCACTCTCTATATTGTCTCATACTTGCCAATCCCTCGGGTGTTCGTTTGTCCCACCTGGGTTCATTTAGGGGATATTTTTGTTCATGGGGTCTAGGGTCCCCAGGTTGTTCATATTCCCACATGAGGAGGGCAGCCCGTCGAATCATCTGCCTCTCCTGGGGTGAAAATAATGTTCCCATTATTGCCTGCATCTCTTCCCACATATATGTTTGGTCCCAAGAATTGGTCAAGCTGTTCAGCCAGTCCTATAGGATCTTCCAATAACTTTTTCATTTCTTTCTTAAATCCCCGCACCTCTGTACTAGTTAGGGGAACATTCACATATCCCGTTCCCCCTCCCGGTCCTCCCATAGGAACTTCTCTCAGGGGATTTAGGTTTATTGAAAACTTTGATGGTCCTGGACCAGTCTGGGATCTTGTCCAGGGTCGGTTTACCGGTGGAAGTTTAGGGTCCGACTCCCTTAATTCATCCTTTTTATCCCGGCCCCCTTCGGGGCAATCAGATTCATCACCTTTCCCCTCCGGTAATAAGCTTTCCTCGGGCGCAGTAGGCACCGGGGGAATATAAGGAGGGGGAAGGTTGTCCAGAGGTTCCCATTTCTTTTCTCCTGCCACTCTCAATTTAAAACATTCTGTTAAGGATCCTGGCCAGGGAACCCAACAAAATGCATATGCTGACTCTTCTTGATTCACCTTTGGTCTCGAATTTACATATATGTTTAATGCTTGTCTAACCCAATCCTCATCAGATCCAAATTTCGGCCACCAGACCGAGGAACCTTTAATAGGTTGTTTTGACCAAAGGAGACAATATTGGACCATCTTTTTCTTGTTTTTGTCCCGATATCTATTACTATCCCAATTTTCAAACATTCTCCCCAAAGGGCTGTCAAGGGGTACTCCCAGGAATTGTCCTGAATTTTCAGACGAGCCCTTAGATTTTGATCCTCCCATTTTCCCACCTAGATCTGTTTATCGTTGCTGAGGACCCTCTCGCTCTGGACCCTACTCCCTTCCTCTCAGACGCCTCGTCGGAGGTGCTGTCCCTCCTTCGGTTACCGCTGAGGTTTTCCTGGGGTTGACCCCTCTCTTCTCGGCACTTCGTCGGAGGTGCTGTCCCTCCTTCGGTTACCGCCGAGGTTTCCCTGGGGTCTATCCTAGAGTCCCGCGACAGGGTCCTCACACAACGACAAAAGATCTATACTTAATCTATTCCGTTAGGTTTTTATCCAAACAGGTGTATCCCGTTACACCTGTTACCCAATCCCCACACCACAATCGTAAGTCGTCACTTACCGGTGTCTTCCCGGGGATTGAACCGTCACCCTTCTCCTCTCCGTCTTGTCGTGTCACCCTGTCCGGATACCACTCGCTCAAGCCGCCCGAAGCGACGAGCAAGGGACTAGGAGCCGCTGAACTCAGCGGGGTGCACCGCCTCCGATGTCCCTCTTCTCGCCTCCCCTCACGGCCGGAGTGTAGATCCCGGACGAGCCCCCATTTGTCAGAAATAAAACTTCTCACACATGAGTCTCTTTAAAACTGATGACACGACAAGCTTTATTTACAAGTCTGCAGAGTTGGACTCAACTGGTTTCTCACCAGTTAAGCCCCGATACATACAGTGCATTGATTTTTATACCTTTATTATTTGCCCTTCCCCTTCTTATTAATACTGTTTTAATTGGTTAGTATTACAAAAACATTCTAAGTATAACTGCATTATTAATTATCCCGTTCGTTACGTACGCTGTGAACTCTACATTCACTGAATTCTGTTTCTCACACTTCTTATCAATCCTTTGTCTCCTGCATGTCTCTCACTATGACCATGAAAAGATAGGTTTAAAAAAAACATATTCAGCAGCTCCTTCTGTCCTTGACTGCTAGTAAACTCTCTGTCCGTTCTGGCTTCCCTGTTTATGATTAATCATCACATTTTAACTTAAGTATTTTTAACCTAAATTCTCTATATCACAAGCCCTTCACCAAGGCAGGTTTTTTTTGTATGGGGTGAAATACAAGGCAAGGGAACATGTTAATTTCAATGGGAGCTTATTGTCCTATACAAAAGTACACCAAAATTCTTACAAACAAGCAACCTCTTGCCAGTGCCTGGCTGGCACCAAACCTCTTTTCACTCCAGTTATCAAAAAAATGTGATTCAAGCTCTGCCAAATCTAGAAATTAATTTTAAAAAGTAGAAGCGTTACATCCCCCCCCCCCCCCCCTCCTCCCAACCTGCCCACTTTCTTCTATAACCACAACTTGCCCGACATATCTGGGCGTCTTCTCACCGCTCCAACGTGCTCAGATTTGGAATCGCCAATTTAAATTCTTCACCTCCTCTCTCTCTCTCTCCTCTTCCCAGATACATCTTACCCTCTTGTGGTCATGCGCCAACTTTTGTTGGACAACCTTCTCATGAAGCATACTGGAATACTTAACTGTAAAAATGCTACTCATTAATATCTGACCTGTACATTTTGAAGCTTTGTTCACTGCGGTGGGAAATTCAACAAGGTAACGTGTGCTCCCATAAACATGAATGTGAGAATGATCTCTTTTAAGATAATACCATATTGACTAGAACACTGTGAGGGGGTGGGGGGAGAGAGACTCTCAATCTTTCGCTCATGGAGCTCCTTGGGTTCTTTTGTATCCATCTAAAGGACAGTCAAGAGAACCTTGCCTCATCCAACCGAGGGCAACCTCCACGGTGCGGAACTCCGGCTGGGCTGCACCGAGGAGTTGGGCAGATTCGGGGGTAAAAACTTCGGTGGAGAGTTGGTGACGCCGCAGAGATCACCCATCTGGTACCCTGTTAGCAAAGATGAAAGATGTAACTTTCTTATATTAACAAGACATTGTTTTTTGTAATTCATATTTCTTCTCAGTGAATGGTACTTAACTAAGACAGCAGAACTAAATCTGTCAAACAGAACTATCGAATTCGCAAGGTTTATTCTTTTCTAGTTATTTTTTTCCTAAAATTGTGTCGCACCCTTGCTTTTTTTAAAAAAAACCACGTCTGCCTTGTTGAAATGGAATGAAAACCCTTCATCAGAAAGATCACCTGCAAATGACACTTCAGTGGCTCTGATGCAGGACACACGCGTCGACCTGTTTGTTCTCCCACTTCCACTCCAAGTGACAGACCGTGTTCTTTTGCACTGTCGTTGCATTCCAGGAAAGGAACTGTTCCTTCGACTTGGTCAACTGTCACCGAATATCATGTCCATTCAAAGCAGTAATTGATTTTTTAAAACTCCGATTTCCCCTCTTGTCTTAGACAACCTCAACAAACAGCGATCGCTACTGGAGGGCGCGTCCTCCGAGATCCAAGACCTGATTCTGGGGTGGGGGGGAAGAAAAAAGCAAGAGATTGGCAATGTCGAGATCACTGTCGGATTCCTCGCCGTCGGAATCTTTGAACCAAAGGAAAGCTGCCCTGTTGCAAGAGTTGAAGGATCTGCGGAGGTTCCCTGAAGGATCACACGTTGTGCCGTCAAAACAAGCAAGCCCACCAGTTCCGCCCGAAAACGTGTCTCCGTCTCCAATGGGCAAGGGAATGGAAGAGACCAGGAGAACCACCTCGGCAGAGCTGCCCCAATTCCAGGCCCAGGCACAGTTTCCCAATGAATTAACAGAGGGGAACCCCAAACAGCACACAAGCAGTCCAAAGGGGAAAATTACAAGCAACTTTGGAAAGAAGAGAGGTTCAAGGTCAATATTTTTGTTTCAAGTCCGCCCAAGTAGAACAGGTTTCAGTACCAATTCAGGCTTAACAATGCTTCTGTAAACTACCGTCTAGTGTATAAAAGCTATCTCCTTCAATGAGATGGCATCATGTTATGTACTTCATATTTTTAATTGTTTCACTAATGATAGTCTTTTAGCATTCTTCACAAGTCAAGTATTTACAGCGATGATAAACAGTGGCAAGAAGTTGCTTGTTTGTAAGAATTTTGGTCTACTTTTATCTAGGACAATAAGCTCCCACTGACATTAACATGTTCCCTTGCCTTGTATTTCCCCAATTATGAAAGGGATAGAAAAGAGAGAGGCAGGAAAATTGTTTTCAGTGGTAGGTGAGACCAGAACTAGGGGGATGATGGTCTTCATAGTCAGGAAATGGAGTTAGCAGGAAACGCTAGTATCATAGATGAATCCATCAGGGTTATACAAACATTAAATGTCTGATGAGTAAAGAAGGCAAGGTTTTAGAAGCGAAACTGGCTAATCCTATGAATGACTCACTACTTTTTCAGTGAAATTACCAGTTTCACATTTTTAAGGTGCATTAAAAGACTTATTTAATGCTTTTGCACCCTGATAGCTTTTATTGTGTAGCTGTGGAGTCAACTGTGGGAGTAATTTTAAAGGTAGCCAGCGTCAGAAAACTAAAACATTTTCAGATGAGCAGCTGACTGATGGTGGGAAATACACAGAGTTCATCATTACATTTGATTAGGCGTGCAACAAATGTTATGGTGTTACTCAAAATTAAATTAACATCGTAAAATATATTTCATTATTCTATATTGAAATTACATAAAAATCCACTAAAAATATTAAGAAACAAACAATTAAAAACATGACTTTCTTCCTTCTTTACCTTTATCTTTGCTACGTAAAAGTCAACTTTTGACCTGAGTTTCTCCAGCATTGTGTTTTTATTTCAATCACGGAGTCAGAATCTCGGAGAGTTGTTTTAGCAGACCAATGGTCATTCAGCCTTCTCACTGCCTGTGGGAAGAAGCTGTTCCTCAGCCTGGTGGTTCTGGCTCTCATACTTCTGCATCTCATACACAACAGGAGCAGCACTCTGCATGCAGAGTGATAGGGGTCCTCCCTGATTTTGCAAGACCACTTTAAACAATGATCCAGTAAATCACATGGATGGGGAGGGGAGAAGGGGAGGGTGAGACACCTTTGATCCTATATGGTGCTTTTATGATCTTGTGGATAGTCTTCCGATTTGATGTTCTACAACAACCGTGCCACACTGTGATGCACCCAACCATGATACTCTAAAGCCCCTTTCAAACTTGCAAGTGGTCCTCGGAATTAATGGCCAATTGGCCTTTTAAGTGTCTAGTGTGAAAGGAAAATCTTCTCCATGCCGGAGTCAGATGACATCATCTCACGCCGGGGATTGATGGCCTTGACCCCCAAGTACAATTCCCGGCATCTGCAGACACCAGGGTTATAATCAGGCGAGTGTAGAATGGGCAATTACATTGTATGATTGAAATGGCCCAAGTTTCTGCATGAGTGCAGGAACGTGAAAGAAGAGAAGATTAAAATGAAGATATAAACTTTGCCGTGGGAAAGTCGCAGCAGGAGAGAGAGAGAGGAAATAAATAGCGATACCAGACAATTCTTAAACAGTGTGGGAAAGTTGGTGGTGCTATAGCGCACAATTTATGAAGATCATGGGGAAAAGTGGTAGTGGACCTGCCTTCCCAGAATGCAGTGCGGCAAAGAAACTCCTCCATGAGTGCTCCATGCATGCAGCCATGCATACAGCCCGTTCACTGCCGCACAAAATTCTGGGAGGGCAGGTCTGTTCTCGCTTTTTCCCACGGTATTTATAAATTGTACATGATAGTGCTACCAACAGTTGCACACTGTATAAATTGTATGCAATAGCGCTACCAACTTTCCCACCCTGTTTAAAAATTGTAGGCTCTTGCTATTTATTGCTAGCACTTTCCCACAGTCCTTTCTAAAGGTTTATAAAGGTTATCACAACAAACAGGAGCCGAAGGGCTCATATTGTGCTGGACATAAAGCTTAAATATGCTATAATTAGGCATGATTAATTTTGTTCAAATACAAAATCATAATTAATTGATCAGGATTTAGGGCAGGTCCACCATCGCTCAATGTGTCATGATGTCATCAGTAGAAGGTAGAACAGTCCTAAGCACAGGGATGGCTCCCTGCAAGTGTGAAAGCATTCACTGTCCCAGTTAGGAGTGATCAAATGTGAAAAGTCAAACACCCATTCCTCTCCTGGGACTCTGAACGGACAATTTAGTGGGATGCAAGTTTGAAAGGGGCTTAAGTTTCAGGCCAAAAGCACATAGAAAATAAAAAAATGTTCCTCCTTGTGAATAGAATACTATTATTCTCCATTGTATTTCAGTTAACAATATATGAAAGTAATCTAAAATTTAAAAAATCATTAAAATATATTAATTCAAATCTTGTTTAAAATGCTATATTTCAATATGATTAGAAGTCATGAGAATATGAGAAGTCTGTTTTCATGAAGTGCTTTGAGAGGCTCATCATGGGGCACATTAAGCTCTCCCCCATCACTGGACCCCCTGCAGTTTGCATACAGACCCAACCACTCTATGGACGATGCCTTCACCACCGCCCTCCATTTAGCCCTCACCCACTTGGAAAACAAAGACTAGTATGTTCACATGCTGTTTATTGACTTCAGCTTGGCATTCAAAACAGTCATTCCACAGCACCTGATGAGGAAGATGAGCCTGCTGGGTCTAAACACCCTTCCCTCTGCAATTGGATTCTCAATTTCCTATCAGGGAGACCTCAGGCAATCCAGATCGGGAACAGCACCTCGAAGACCACCACACAGAGCAGGCCCCCCCCCCCAAGGGCTGCGTGCTTAGTCCACTGCTGTTCCCTCTGCTGACCCACGACTGTGCAGCTAAACCCAGCTCAAACCACATCAGCAAGTTCGCTGTCAACACAACCGAGGTGGGACCGATCAGTAAGAATGACAAGTCAGTGTACAGAGATAAGGTGCAGTCACTAATGGTCTGGCGCAGAGCCAGTAACCTGTATCTGACTGTTAAAAAAACAGGAGATGGTTTCTGATTTCAGGAGGGCCGCCGGGGAATCCCGCTCTGCTGACCATTGATGGCTCCATCGCTGAGGTCATCAAGAGTATTAAGTTCCTTGGAATGCACTTGGCGGAGAATCTCACTTGGTCCCTTAACATCATCTCCATAGCCAAGAAAGCCCAGGAGTGCCTCTACTTCCTTCACTATATTCTACAGAGGATGTATCGAGTGCATCTTGTGCAACTGCAACACCAGGCCGCCTCAGAACCACCTCAGACCGTAAGATCCTGCAGAGGATAAATGAAGTCAGCGGAAAATATCATTGGTGGCTCACTTCCTACCGTGAAAGAGATGTACATCATTTGATGCAGGCAAAAGGAAATAAAGACTGTGAAGGACTCCACACGCCCCTCATGTAAACTGTTCTCCCTTCTGCCATCTGGCATGAGATACTGCAGCACTCGGGGCCTTTACATCCAGATTGGGCAAGTTTTTTTTTCCCTCAAGCCATCAGACTCCTGAATTCCCAGAACATTTGTCAATAGGGTACCATGGACTGTTACTGTATACATCTTAATATTTTAATGTGTTTAACCTATTCTAACTTATATTTATGTAAATCTGCTCCCTGGTCCTGGAGAAACGCTGTCTCGTCTTTACTGTGCGAGCATAGTATGGACGATAAATAAAGGTGACTTGACTTGACTTGAAGTCTCATTTTCAGAATGAACCCAAAATTGTCACTGCAATGTTTTTTTTTATATTCCATGGAACTAAAATTCATTTTCAAAACCTTAAAGGGACCACAAGCAAGTCTGCAGTTGCCAGGATCAAGTACAATTTACAAATGTTCTAGAGAAACTCAGCAGGTCATGCAGCATCCATCTGAAATAAAAAGCCTGGGATTTTGGTTACCCTTTATTTCCTATGTGTGCTGCCTGACCTGCTGAGTTTCTCCAGCACTATTGTGTATCACAGTGACTGCAGACTTTTCTGTTTAACTCCAAAGTATTGCATCAGCTTAATTTTCTTTCACTGTTGAACAGGTTGAGCATCCACAGTACCCCAGTTTTGCCATTTGAAGATGGGAATACATCTGTGAATTCAAATGAATCTTTTCTAGATTATAACATTGCCAAGGATGAGAGTGAATCTCTTCTAAAGGGTATGTAAAAGTCTACATTACTCTGTGCAATGGTTGATATTGTCATAGATTCATAAAATGCAGTTCAAAATATTTCAAAATACATCTTTGGTTATTTCCATAAAATAGTTTAGTAAACCTAATTTTCATTGTCCGTGATTGGGTTAAACACAAGAGAGGCTGTAGGCAAAATGAAGATGGTAAAGATGTGGCTGGAGGAGATGTAAAGTGAAGGAACTTAATCAGGGAGGGGGGTGAGAGAGAGAGAGAGGTGGGTGAGGGTGGGGGGAGAGAGAGAGAGAGATTTTGTGCATGTAGACCATGATTGAAGTAAAAACATACAATGTTGGAGAAGCTCAGCAGGTCACACAGGGTCCTTTATGTAGCAAAGGCAAAGATACAGAACCGACGTTTCAGGCTGGAGCCCTTCATCAAAGTATGAGAAAATGCCAGCAAGCATCAAAACAAAGGGTGGTGGGGAGAGGGGTGGTGTATGGCAAGGCAGGAGATGACGGGTGGATAAAGGACAGAGGGGACAGTAGCAATGAGGGGACAGCAGCAATGAGGGGGAGGGAAGTAATGGTAGGTGTGTGTGTGAGAGAGAGAAAGGTGCATGTAAAGGAAATAAACGGACCAGTCAAGTTTAACTAGTTCTCATCCAGACTGAATACTTTTCTTTAAGGAGAGCATTCAAACGACTTAATTTGTAAATACAAATAAAACTTTGTTTTTGGATTTACAGATCAGCCAAAGGAGAACAGTATAAAAATGTCCTTCTGGCCATGGGGCAAGCTGTTAAATATGTACAGCAAGATAAAGAAGTCTCCTATTCCCAAAGTAGGTCAGCTTTTCCTTTGTGCCCTTCACTATTGTACCCCTTATTACAATGCCTTTGTCATCTGATCGCTATAGAAAATATTTATATTGTCTCTTTTATTGTTAAAATCCTTCTCAATTGTGACTTTAAAGTTTTTCAATGGTTTCACGTGACATAGTTACTGGCAAAAATCCAAGAGTAGGCTATTGGCAACAAGTGAAAAGATAACAAGGCAGACAAAGTCATAGCAGAATGTGAGAGATTTTAATTGGGAAGATGAGTGAAGTGATTGGGTTTTAGGAAGAAATAATGGAATATGTTCTTTTCAACTGCAATCAGAAAGCTGAAAAATCATGGATAAAATATAGTTCCTACAAAGCTTTTGATTTGTTTCTATCTGCAGCAGTTTCTCAGCACTTGATGTGATTGGAACAAAAGTTGGTCAATGCATTCTGTCAAATATTGCTTCTAAAAATGACTTTGCAGGATTTTCAACAGAGCAAACAATTAAATCACTCGCAGGTGTATTAAACTGCATGAGTTAATACTGTTTTTCTCAGAACACCTGGAAGGGGAATCACAGAATCTTCCAATGATCTATAGCAAGGATAATTTGACTCAGTGAGCCAGTGCTGCATTCTTGGATTAGTTCCATTCATCCAGTTTTTCCTCTTAGCCCTGTTTTTTTTCCACCTTTCCCTTCAATTATTTATTAAACTTCCTATCAAAAATTATTGCGTCTGTTTCAACCATGATTTTTGATTGCTCATTCCAAATCTCAGCTGTATGTAAACAAAATCCTTAAATCAGAATTATCTGGGTGAGGATCTATCTCATCTGCCAGGATTAACAGTTTTACCTTATTTACTTCATCAAAGTTGTTCATCATTTTCAATTCCACTTTAATTTTTTTCTTAATACCTTTGGCATCTTCGTGCAGGTCACGTAAATAAATTGCAACAATTTAATTTAGAGATACGAGATGGTAACAGGCCCTTCCGGCCCAGGAGCCCATGCCACCCAAATACACCCTACTAACCTGGGTAGATCTTTTGAATGTCGGAGGAAACTGGAGCTCCCAGAAGAAACCTATGCAGAATACTAACTCCTTATAGAAAGGGCTGGATTCGAAGTAGGTTGCTGGTGTTGTCATAGTGTTGTGCTGGCCACTACACTAACCATAGCTAACCATGTCTCCTAATGTTGTTTTCCCCAAAATAAACTTTATTCACAATAAATTACAAAGAGAAAACCATTCAAAGTCTTTTCACACCCTCATATCTACACATTCCTATCAATGTGCATTGTTATATTTATTCTCTAAATATATCGTTAGCACCCCTGTGGCACTTTGTCACTTCTCTCCACTCTGTTGTTTGAGGAACTTCCCCTCGGTTTCAGCCCCTCAATGCCCGGTAATGGGAGGACTCAAGACTGTGTCGTTCCCCATAGTACCCTCATGTTGGATGTGTCAAACTTCAGTGCGTCCCTTAACACATATTCCTGCAGTCTGGAATGTGCCAGTTGGAAACATTCCTTCACCTACATTTCCATGTGCTGAAGGACCAACAAGTTGTGGGCAGACCTAAATCATCTTTCACCGGGTTGATGGTCTTCCAACAGTTCAGGATGACTGACTGTATACTTCCCCAGGAACAGCTTCTGTCATGCTGTTGCTGGGGATCAACCATGACAAGGACCCTTGCATCCTTCTCCACACACATCTTGCGAATCTGCAATCAGCAAAGAGGTGAGCGACTGTTTTCACAGTCATCTCAGGGACAACATGCATTGTGGGAGATGTTTCAGTTGTACAGGGAAGATCTGACTCTTTGAAGTCCCAGTAATAATAACACCAGTCATTGGATTTACCAACCAGCCAACTAACCAGCATTAACCCACTTAAGGCTCATCTCTTTTTAGCCAACCAATATTCTATGTTACCATGTGCACCATGAGTTTTCATTTTCAGCACCTTATCAAGCTTCTCTGGAAGTCTTAGTGCAGTAATTCATTAATTCCCACATATCCAGCACACATATATAACTCTTCAAAGTACTTGAATAAATTAATCAAATATGATTTATATTTCACATCAGATTTTCTATACCTTCTTTGACTTTTCGAAATCCTTTGCTACAACGTCTTGAATAAGGCCTTCCAACATTTACCTCATAAGAGCTGAAAAGCTGTCTCAATTTTTACTCTTTCTGCCCCCGCCCCCCCCCCCTTCCTAATCATTCCTCAGAACGCAGAACGGTTATAGATAAACAGCTTTTAAGATAATGCAGGGAAGGAAGAGAGATAAAGGATGGGTTGATAGGTTGGAAGGAAGGAGTAAGTGAATGACCAATGAGATGAAAGAAGAAGAGGTATGGTAAGATAAGAAAAGGAAATTTTGTGTATGCAGAAAACCTGAAATTAAAAGCAGAAAATATTGCAAATGCTGATTGGAATTCCTTGAGTTCAGTGTCAAGTCTGGAGATCTGTAAAGTGTTCAGATGGATGAATGGATGCTTCGCTATTTCAACGGGAAATTGTGATTCCACGATTGATTTTTAAAAATGTAACCATTCCAACTTCAGAAGTGAAGCAATAGACAAGGGAAGAGCCAATGCCAGGATGACTCTGTTAGATTTCATTTAATCTACTCAGTGGACAACTGCAGGTTGCAAGTTTATTTTGCCTTGGAAGTGCTTTCAGACTTCTTTGGGACATGATAGAAAATTATTTTCTGTGTTTGGATTACCTGCTTTTCTGCCTGTTCCATATTTCATTGGTAGGTGACTTTAAAAAAGGGAAAGGAACAGTTTGTTTGTTTTTACTGTTCCAATATAATTATCATTCCAGCTATACTTCAAGGAGAATGCACAAGAATCTCTTAAGGAAGATGGTCAATGCATTCAACTGATAGTATACAGATGTAATGAGAAAAATCCTATGATCTTCAGTCACTTCAGAACAACTGATTCTGTGGGTAAGATTAGTATCATTAATTTGGAAAACAGATTTATTAAAATATTTTGAGAGACCACCTTTACCCAAGAAGCATTTGTGGCAAGAACATTCTTGTATGTGTTATTTAATGTACAAATTAAAGAATACTATCTCTTGCACTCAAAATTTAAAATAGCTTCCACAGAGGAAAATTGTGGGTAAATAGTCATCTCCTCTCAGCATATTCTCTAAAAGTTTTATTGGCACTGTGTTATTGTGAGGTGTATAGAAAACATGGTATTTCCTCCGCTCCCACACTCCGGCAGATCAGAGGTTCTCCGATTCACACTCTCATTAAATAAAACTCACTGCTGACAGTTGGGATCAGAGTTGATTGTGGCTTATGGGAGATTCAGGTGTCAAATTGACAAACATTAGTGTTTTTTTAGACAGCAATGTTGGAAAAAAAATCTGTGAAAAAAATGTGGTCATTTACACTGCACACCTTAAGTTCCTGTGCACATGAGGAGTCACGTGATGGAGTAGTGGCCGGACGGTGAACTCCAGCCCTCTCCAGAAAAGTCGGGAAAAACAAGAGAAAATACAAAGGCACAGAAATACAAGTTAAAGAAAAGTGAGTATAAAGGTGGAAAGAAGATGGAGACAAAAGGAGAAAAATCAAAATCAACGGAAAGAAGAGAGGAAGAGAAGACAACGGAGGAAAAAGGTGAAGGCCTTACCTGTCCGAAGAGGCCCGCTGTGGAGAGAAGACCCCACTACCTCAGGTCGGTAGAAAGAGAACTACAACAATGGCTCACAGAGCCGAGTAAAAGTGCGCAACCGCGCATGCGCGAGGAGTCGCGCATGCGCGATGCGCATACAAAAAAACACACCGACGGGAGGGGGGACCAGCTGGGGAGTCGATCTCCACAGCCGGCAACGACAGCTGCAGAACACCTGCAGCAAGAAGAGACCACAGAAGACAATAGAAACAAGAAAGAAGAGGAGGAAAGGGCAGCAAAGAAACAACAGATGGTCAACCTAGAGGAAGAAGAAGAGGAAGAGGAAGAGTACAGGGAAATAGAAGAAGAAAAGATAGGCAAGGTAAAGGAGGTACTTGCTCTTGTTGGAGGATACATGGAGTCATTTAAAGAATGGCAAACACAGGAATTCAATGATTTAAGAAGAAGAATAAACAACACAGAAAAGAAAATAAATAAAATGGATATGACCTTAACAGAAATGGGGAAAAAAATGGACAAGATGGAAGAACGGGCAATAGCAGCAGAAATGGAGGTAGAAGACTTAAAAAAGAAATTGGAGGAATCTAATAAAAAAACTAAAGAGACACAAGAATTACTAGCCCAAAAAATAGATATAATGGAAAATTATAACAGAAGAAATAACATAAAGATAGTGGGCCTTAAGGAAGATGTAGAAGGCAAGAATATGAGGGAGTTTATAAAAGAATGGATCCCTAAGGCCCTAGGATGTCCAGAACTACAGCAAGAAATGGAAATAGAAAGGGCACATAGAGCATTGGCCCCTAAACCACAACCACAACAAAAACCAAGATCTATTGTAGTAAAATTCCTAAGATATACTACAAGAGAAAAGGTACTGGAGAAGACAATGGAAAAAGTAAGAGAGGGCAACAAACCACTGGAGTATAAAGGGCAAAAAATCTTCATTTATCCAGATATAAGCTTTGAACTCCTAAAGAAGAGAAAAGAGTTCAATGCAGAAAAAGCGATTTTATGGAAGAAAGGATATAAATTTACACTGAAGCATCCTGCGATATTGAAAATATTTATTCCAGGACAACAAAACAGACTATTCTCGGATCCAGAAGAAGCACGAAAATTTGCAGAACAATTACAAAAATAGACTGAGGGATGAAGACGGGTAATGAGAGCAAAAATTATCACGATTGATATGTATGTGGGTAAAGACAAAAATAGACTGAGGGATGAAGACGGGTAAGGAGGGTAAAAATGACCACGATTGATATGTATGCGGGTAAAAAGGTATAAGAGTGAATAGAGACAATAGGCATATGTGAAAGTATCTGTAATTAGAGGAAAACATAGAAAGTATAGACAAGAATTAATAAGGGAAGGTAATGGAATAGAGAGAATAAGGAGGGAACTAAAAGAGTGACCTTTGTGACATATAAAAAACGAAATCTTTTCTGGGGGGGGCTGGGTGGGGGGAAAAGAGCGGTCACTGCAAAATCAGTTGACGCTTGCGAGTGGATTCGCAAATCCAAATGGAGAGGGGAGATGTGGTTGTCCGACAAGGGATAAAGGGCAACTCAGGAGGGGAAGGGGAGATTGGGGATAAAGAAGATAGAAATAGGAGAATAAGGAAAATGTTGGATGTTGTAGGAATGTTGTCTGGTAAAGAGTTGAAAATAAGAAAACAGAAATGGAAAAGGAGGAAAGGTAATGATGGAAAAACGGAAAGAGAAGATAAACAAAATATAAAATGGCTACGCTGAACTATATGACTCTAAATATTAATGGAATACATAACCAAATTAAAAGGAAGAAACTACTAAATTTACTGAAAAAGGAAAAAATAGATATAGCATTTGTCCAAGAAACACATTTAACTGAATTGGAGCACAAGAAATTAAAGAGAGATTGGGTAGGACATGTAACAGCAGCATCGTATAATTCAAAAGCAAGAGGAGTGGCTATATTAATTAGCAAAAATGTGCCATTTAAAATAGAAGAGGAAATAATAGATCCAGCAGGGAGATATGTTATGATAAAATGTCAGATATATTCAGAGCTTTGGAATCTACTTAATATATATTCACCTAACGAAGAAGATCAAAAGTTTATGCAAGATATCTTTTTGAAGGTAGCTAATACGCAAGGGAACATACTAATAGGAGGGGATTTCAATCTGAATTTGGATCCAAATATGGATAAAACGGGGAAAAAAATTAACAGGAAGAACAAAGTAACCAAATTTATAATTAAATCAATGCAAGAAATGAAACTTGTGGACATATGGAGGAAACAAAACCCAAAAGAAAAGGAATACTCATACTACTCGACTAGACATAAAACATACTCAAGGATAGACCTATTCCTGTTATCAGCCCACATACAAGGGAGAGTTAGGAAAACGGAATATAAAGCTAGACTATTATCGGACCACTCACCCCTGTTATTGGCAATAGAGCTAGAAGACATCCCTCCAAGAATGTATAGATGGAGATTAAACCCCATGCTACTTAAAAGACAGGATTTTAGAGAATTTATTGAAAAACAATTAAAAATGTACTTTGAAGTAAATACGGAATCAGTGGAAGATAAGTTTATACTATGGGACGCAATGAAAGCATTCATTAGAGGGCAAATAATAAGTTATGCAACCAAGATGAAGAAGGACTATAATCAGGAAACAGAGCAGTTGGAAAGGGAAATAATAAACATAGAAAAAAAATTAGCAATAAAGGAAGATACAACCAAAAGAAGAGAATTGGCGGATAAAAAAATAAAATATGAAACATTACAAACATATAAGGTGGAGAAGAATATAATGAAGACAAAACAGAAATATTATGAACTAGGGGAAAAAACACACAAAATCCTAGCATGGCAGCTTAAGACAGAGCAAACTAAGAAAATGGTATTGGCAACAAGGAAAAAAGACAAACAAATTACATATAATCCAAAAGAAATTAAGGAAAACTTCAGAGAATTCTATGAACAATTATACCGAACCGAAAACGAAGGGAAAGAAGGGAAAATAGATGAATTTTTGACTAAAATTGAACTACCAAAACTACAAATAGAGGAACAAAATAAATTAACAGAACCATTTGGAACAGTAGAAATACAAGAGATAATAAAAAATTTACCAAATAATAAGACACCAGGAGAGGATGGACTCCCAATAGAATTCTACAAAACATTTAAAGACCTAATAATACCGCCCCTCCTGGATGTAATCAACCAGATTGATGAGACACAAAACTTACCAGATTCATGTAAAACAGCAATAATTACAGTGATACTAAAACAAGGGAAAGATCCACTCTCACCAGCGTCATATAGACCAATATCTTTGCTAAACACAGATTATAAGATAATAGCTAAACTATTAGCGAACAGATTAGCAGAACAGGTACCGAAAATGGTAAATTTAGACCAAACTGGATTTATCAAAAAAAGACGCACAACAGACAATATTTGTAAATTTATTAACTTAATTCATGCAGTAGAAGGAAATAAAGCACCGGCAGTAGCAGTTGCTTTAGACGCAGAGAAGGCCTTCGACAGAGTAGAATGGAATTACTTGTTCAAAGTATTGCAAAAATTCAGTTTACCGGAGAAGTATATTAATTGGATTAAAGCATTATATAAGGGACCGTTAGCGAAAGTGACAGTAAATGGACATGTATCAAAGCAATTTAACTTAAGCAGGTCAACGCGGCAAGGATGCCCACTATCACCATTATTGTTTGCGCTAGCTATAGAACCACTAGCAGAATCGATAAGAAGAGATAATAATATAAAAGGAATAAAAATAAAAGACAGGGAATATAAAATCAGTCTGTTTGCGGATGATGTGATAGTGTACTTAACAGAACCAGAACTATCAATAAAAGAACTATATAAGAAATTGAAGGAATATGGAGAAGTGTCGGGATACAAGATAAACGTAAATAAAAGTGAAGCAATGCCTATGAATAACGCGGATTTCTCAAAATTTAAGGAGGAATCCCCATTCAGATGGCAAACGCAGGCAATAAGATACCTAGGTGTGCAAATAAACAAAAATCTAGGCCAATTATATAAACTCAATTACAATCCACTAATGAAAAAATTACAGGACGATTTAGAGCATTGGAAAGAGCTACCACTAACACTGATAGGAAGGATAAACTGTATTAAAATGAACATTTTTCCAAGGATACTATACTTATTTCAGGCATTGCCAATACAACTGACAGAAAAATTCTTCAAAGAGTTAAAGAAAATAATAAGGAGATTTTTATGGAGAGGGGGGAAACCGAGGATAGCACTAGACAAATTAACAGAATGGTATAAACAAGGAGGCTTACAATTGCCAAACTTCAAAAATTATTATAGAGCCGCACAATTAAGGTACCTATCAGATTTTTATCAAACAAGGGAAAAACCAGACTGGACGAGACTAGAATTAGATAAAATAGGGGAAAAGATACCTGAACACATATTATATAAATGGGACGAAAAATTGGTACAACATAGAACTTCTCCAGTATTACACCATCTCCTCAATATATGGAAGAAGATTCATGTAGAAAGAAATAAAATAAATTACCAAATACCAAAACTAATATTGACGCAAAATAAGCTACTCCCTTTTACAATAGACAACCTTGCCTTTAGAAAATGGGAAAAAAAAGGGATTAAAAGAATAGAAAATTGTTTTTCAGGAAGTAGATTCTTATCCTTTGAACAAATGAGAGATAAGTACAATATAACGGGAGATACAGCGCTGGCATATTACCAACTGAGATCCTACTTGAAAGATAAATTAGGAAGCAACTTGAGTTTACCAGAGGGAAGTAACCTTGAATATGTGATTACAGATACAATGTTAATCAAAAGATTTATAAAAAATATGTATATTAAACTGCAAGAAAAGGAAAATGAGGAAACAAATGGTAAAACTAAACAAAAATGGGAACAAGATTTAAATATAAAGATAAAAAAGGAAACATGGGAGAAGTTATGCTCTGGAACGATGAGAAATACAATAAATACGAGGCTGCGTATGATACAATATAATTGGTTACACAGACTATACATTACACCGCAAAAGTTAAATAAATGGGACCCAACAGTATCTGATAGATGTTTTCGATGTAAAAAAGAAAGGGGAACAACAATTCATGCAATCTGGACATGTGAGAGAGTAGAAAAATTTTGGGATGATCTCAATCAGATATTAAATAAAATAACAGAAAACAATATACCAAAGAATCCAGAGATCTTTCTCCTAAGTAACATAAAAAATAAAGAATTTGGAATTGACTTGGAGGATGCACAAAAAAGATTTGTTAAGATAGCCCTAGCTGTAGCAAAAAAATGTATTATGTCAACCTGGAAATTGGAAGATAATTTGAAAATACAACAATGGTATATAGAAATGAATAAATGTATTCCATTAGAAAAAATAACATATAGTTTAAGAAATAATATTGAAATATTCGAACAAGTATGGGAGCCTTACATTAAATACAATAGCGAAAACCTACCGGGAACAAACATTACCTAAGTTGATGGAAGGAGAAGAGAAGAAAAGAATGGACTCAGTAGAATTTCTGGTGTATTTTTGTTGAATGACAACATTGTCTAACTGAATTAATGCAACCTAGATTGTATAACTAAAATGGATGAGAGGGGGGGGGGGATGGGGGGGTGGCTTGGGAGGAGGGAGGGGGGAGGGAGAAAAAGTCACTGTAAATGTGTGGAAAAGAAAAAGTGTATATCATGGCTATTGTGATTTATGGTGTGAAAAAAAAAAAAAAAAAAAAGTTCCTGTGCACATTAGTCCTAGTGTTTTTATGTGGAGCAACGTGACCTGTGTCATCACCTGGACAATCAAATTCACGAGGTAAGTTTTGCGGTATGATTTAGACTGCAGGCATCCCCTGAAAAGTAGTAGAAGAAATTGTGGTGCAGGAATAAACTAAAAATTCCTGCACATTCCTTTTCAGACTGCCCATGTAATGGCAAATTTTGTTGATTGTGCCATTACATGCCTGCAGTCTAAAAACCCTAAGTGTAATGTTTAAATTTACTTGAAAATGATAATTTTATTTGGAAATATTTATTTGAAACTGAAGCAGCAAGACTACAATTTCTAAATCTTGTTGTTTAACTACATCCCAGATAGGTTCTATCGAAACCATAGCATAAAAGAATAGTCTTAATAATTGCAGAATGTTTCTGGATCTTAAATAGATAGAGACATTTTAAAATTCCAATAACAGTGTAAACTTTATTTGTTGTGACACATTGTGCTATGTGAGAATTCAAAGTTATGCTGAATCTCAAAAGATTACTTCAGAGAAAAGAAAATAATTCAATGATAAAGAGAAAAAAGGAAGTTCAACTTCAGTCATAATAAAGAGTGATCCAATTTTTAGCTGCTGAAGGAGGAATTAAATTGGATTTTTTTTTCAGCTGAGGATGTTTTATTCATTTGATCATGGGAAATTGGTGAAACCAGCTAGGACATATTTTTCACCCAAAGGTCACCTGATGACAGATTAGGTAGGACACCATTTCAGCTTTTATGACAGTACAAACGCTAACCTAAAGATTGTTTGATTGGTCATCACACTTTCTGGTTCACTCGTTCAATATCCAATCTGCACTACAACATTGAAGGAGTCTTAAATTCTTGGTAGATTTGATCCTTAACATAAGATATAGGATGCAGGGTTCAGAGACGGACCATTTGTTTCATCTGCTGCATTGTACTCATTTACGTTATCAGTTTATCCATGTCTGAACTGGTATGATAGGATATTTCACCTTCTGCAAATAATTTTAAAAATTAAAAATTCAGATTTTTTGTCAGAGTACATACATGACATCACATACAACCCCAAGATTCTTTTTCCTGAGGGCCAGGCAGAATTACCACTAATTGGTAGTGAAGAAAAACGGTACTCCAAGTAGACATGTAAACAAAGAAACATAAGCAAACTGACTGTGCAATAGAGAGAGAGAAAAATACTCAATAAAGTGCAAAAGTAAGAGTTCTTAAATGAGACCCTGATTGAGTTTTTGTTGCAGAATCTGATGATGGAGAGGTAGCAACTGTTCCTGAACCTGGGGAGTGGGGGGAGAGTCTTGTGCCACTTACCCCTCTTTCCTGATGGTAGAAGTGAGAACAGAGCATGTGCAGGGTGACGTGGATCCTTGACGATTGCTGCTACTCTCTCGATGGTGGGGAGGGTTTTGGCCGCGATCTCCTGGGCTGTGTCCACTACCTTTTGCAGGGCTTTATGCTCAGGGGTATTGGTGTCCCAATAATTTGCAGCAAATAATTAGTATTTTCTGAAATGCTCAATGCTAACCACATTGAGAATACAGGAGAGTGCCTGATGTTTGAAATTCTAAAAACTGTAGAACTGGAAATGTAAAATTCTACATTAAATATTTTAATTCCTCAGCTATTTGTACATTCCCCCTTTGTGCTGATCATTCATCTTTTTCTATAGTGATACATTAAAAGGCAAGCTGGTTTGATGGAACTTGAAAGTTTTAATCTAATTGGGCTTCATGCCAAGCTTCCTCTACATGTTTTCCATAGTCTCACAGAATATTTAAATTAGAGGCAGTAATTAGCTTTTCAGCTGCCAGTTTGATTATGATTTTGTTGGTCCTTGAAAATTGTTCTTTGTACACATGAAAACAGAAAACTAAGAAGATAAATCAACAGTGCAGATCAGTCAAGCGGCTATTTTTGCTCACATTAACAATTGATTATTAGTTTGCTTTCCAAATTTGCTTTCTATTTTTCAGATATATTTTGAGATAAATTTATTGCACTTGTTTTTATATGTTTGCTTTTTTTATAACATCTCTTATTTATGTAAAATGCTGGCTGCATGGTTAGTGTAGCGGTTAGCGCAATGCCTTTACAGCGCCAGCAATCAAGACCGGGGTTCGAATCCCCCGCTCTCTGTAAGGAGTTTGTATATTTCTCCCCATGTCTGCATGGGTTTTGCCCAGGGGGCTCCGGTTTCCTCCCACCATTCAAAACATACCAGGGGTGTAGGTAAATTGGGTGTAAATTGGGCGGCACGGGCTTGTAGGTCAAAATGGCCTGTCACCGTGCTGTATGACTGAATTTTTAAAAATAAAAATGAAATCACAAGATAAAAAGTAATTTTAAAATGTATTTCAATATGCCAGTTATTACAGATGAAATGTTAAATTTTGAAAAAAAGGTTTCGTTGAAATGGAAATAAAGAAAATGCTTGATGTTCACCATGATGTTCGGTTGTGGAAGAAGGGTTCGAATGATGAGTCCAGCCTGCTGCAAAGGGCAGATTCAACATTGAAAGATGCTGGAATCCTTCATGAGCAGGTACAGGAATGGCATTGCCCAATTATGGACACTGTCAACCCTTGAAAACCTCTTGCAATCAAAGGACAGCTATTAATTTAGCAATACAATAGCATAATTGTGGGACCGATCACCATCTATCATAAATTTGTAAAATTTCACGGAGAAGTTAATCAATACAAGATATATTTGAAGTAAAATATAAATTGCTGCTGGTTCAAACCTGAAACAATCTGAGTTTTTGGGTCATCTGAATTAAGAAAGTCAAGCACAGGATAATCTTTAAGGGAATCTATCCCTAATGTACAACTTTTTTTTGCTTGGTTTGGAATTATGGAGTTGGTTTAGTTTTGCATTCATCACGTGATCAAGTAGATGAGGTGACATTCAGCAAGAGAGGGAAGATAAGATCATTGTTGATGAAAATGAGTACTTCCATCCACTCGTGAGATGAGGACCTCATTGGTAAGTCCTTCTTTGGATATGAAGAGAGTCTTCTGGACAGATAAAGAATAGTTGGAGGAACTCAACAGGTCAGGCAACATTCACGGGTAGAAATAGTTAGTCAAAAAATGTCTTCTGGCACCTTCTTCATGATGAGGCCCTTTCAATCATTTTATTGGACAGGGAAATCAAGGAGTTTCCTCAAGCAAAAAAAGGAGAAATACTTGAATATTTCCTTGTTCCTTTGGATCAAAATATGCAGCTGGGGCCATACCCATGAATTACCTGACACTGACATTGAACTGACACTGCAGTCAAAATTTTGGAAATATCTATTGAATTAGCTTTGATTAAATGTGTGGTTTGTACACACTGGAGGAAGGGACAACTCAAGGTAGTGGATCATGCACCTGACTTCTGTTTTGCAGAAGGTGGGAATGTTTTGGCATCATGGGATAATGTCGAATACCCAGCCTCTGATATACCTCTTTTTGGTGATGGTAATTATCTGGTGGGACTTGTTGAAAAGTTTTGGTACACGGGAGGCTTCAGAATGTTGGAGAGGCTTGAGGAGTTACCATTGAACATAAAGGAAGATGATTAGATTTTATGATAAGAAATAGCAAATAGAAGCAGGAGCCTGTCACTTGAGTCTGTCCCATCATTCTGTTCCAAGTTAATCAAGTGCATCTTCTTCTTCATTTGCCCTGACTTCTTAAAGTGTCAAAAATCTTGTGGTGATAAACCACCGGCCTACTGCAGGGGGCAACCTCTGTACCTGCAGGAGTGAAAGGGGACAGGACAACACCTGGCCGGCTGTCAATCAGTCAGCCTGAATGGATCAAACCTCACCCGATTGGGTGTCAATCACCCTCCGGGATATAAGCCTGCGACGGCCTCCCGAGGCCTCACTCAGAGTTGCTGCAGTAACAGCCAGCCTGGTTCTGTGGAAATCTTTGTGGATTAAAGCCTGCTGTACAGTCTTTACTTTGTGTGTGTCTGATTCTGTCTAACAGCGCACCTCAAATCTATCAATCAAATATCACTCCCACGCTGACATGTCTGTCCATGGCTTCATGTACTGTCAAACCAAGGCTACCTGTAAACTGGAGGAAGAACACCTAATTTTCCATCTGGGCACTTTCACTCTGGATCCCATTAACATCGACGTATCCAGTTTCTCTTAGCCTTACTCCCTGTTCTCCCTCTTCCCTATCCCTCTGTCTTCTTTCTTCCAGCTATCTATCCCATCCCTCCATTCATAGAGCCATCCCCCCCTCTCCTAATTGCTGTTGTACCCTCCCTCTCTTAGCCACCTATTACTGCTTGCCTGTTGGGCTGTGTTCCTCCCTCTGCCTTTCTCTCCACCATTTTATTCAGGCGCCTGTAAACATTTTACTCATACCTTGATGAAGGGCTCAAGCCTGAAATGTTGGCGATGCATCTTTATCTTTGCTATATATACTACACTGTTTGACCTGCTGAGTTTCTCCAGCATTGTGCTTTCACTATACATATGTATTGGATTCATTTTTCTCCATGTCACCATTCTAAATACAACATTTGCATTGAGACCAATCCCTTCTAGTTCAAGAATTTTCATCCAGAAGTGAAGTGACTCTTTTCTGCATGAGTAGACCAATGCTCTAACGATGCCATGTTCGAAGTGGTTATGGCGTAACCCAAACTGAGTTTGTGAAGCAGTGTAATGTCTTTGGCAAAACAGCACTTCCAATTTCTTTTATCATTTACCTGGCTAATAACTGCAAGAGCTCAGATGGGGAGGTAGTTATTTGGGCTGCATTTGTTGCACACTTTGTAGAAAGGACAGAGCCAGGTAATCTCCCCAGTGATACTCGTCCTATAACCCTACCGCAAGAACTTGGCTGGAGATACAGCTAGTTCCAAAACAGACATCTTCAACACGTCAACTGGGGTGCTGTTGGAACCTACATCTTTCATTGCAGCCAGCACTCTCTGACATTTGTTCATCATAAATGCAATGATTCAAATGTACTGATGTCTGGCTTCTATTCTGTTGGATGTCTATGTTCAGGGCAAACTCGATGGGCTGAATGGCCTATTTCTGCTCCAATGTTTTAAGGTCTTCATCTGGGCCTAAGCAGTAAAATCACTTTCTGAAACCTTTCCCAATTTCTCCTCTTTTAATACATCCCTTAAAAGGCCAAGGGGTTGGACTATTCTCCAAATATCTCCTCATGTAAATGAGTGAAGTCACAAAATAACTTGGATAAAGGCAACAGACAAAAGCAAATCATTGATGTCTGTGATAAACCACCATTATTAGAATAATCTGGTAATTCCACAGCATTAAAGAGATTAAATGGAGACATGAAAGATTATGGGGTATGGAAATCAATGCCCTTTTGGTGTTTGTGTCTTTGTGACCACATCTACCTTATTCCAGAAGATGAAAAGAAACTGACAACCAATGAGATGCCCTTTATAATACAAGTAAATACGCTGCAAATTTAATGACCAAGGATGAAAACAGTATGAATGCATTGAATTATTTTTCAAGCATTTCTAGTGAGTAATGAAGCAATTGAATGACGTTATGATTTGAATCCATTTACTTTCTGTAAGTGTACCCTTTCAGTTAATATAATTAGAATGCTTTGTGGAATGAATATATGAAACATCACACTGGACAACAATTTTTTTTTCCAGAAAGGTTTGCTTCCTGAAAAAAAAGGGGGTTTATAATAGACAACTTCAAGATGGACACAAAAATAATTTCAGATTTGCTGTATCATGCAGGAAGTGGAAGTAGGAGAAACATTAAATTAACTTTTATTGAATTTAGTTTTCTTAATCGCATAATGATACTGACACATTTTGCGTTAGTTTAACTGAGCTGAAAATGTCTTGCCGCTGATTTTCATTTGTACTCAGCATCCGAGGCCTCTCAACAATAGTCGGCCAGTATTTGCCACGATACCACTTTTCCATGGCCGCAAAATGTCCCTGGTGAAGCCTCTCGCCCTGTTCGTCACCGACTGCGCCAAGATCAGAGGGGATGGTGACATGCGCCAAGTGCGAGGGCAGAAAAATGAATTTTCAATGACGTGGCACTTCATAGTTTCGTATGCTTGAAGTGTGTTAAAAGTGGGACAGGAAATCACAAAATATATCTTAAAGATATATCTATAAGATATATCTTATATCTTACGTGACAGGAAATTTTTAAGGCGATTTCTGTAATCAGCAGCGCAAAATCCATAAAATACACTCAGAAGTGTTCAGGAAGCAAAATTTTTGTTGTCCAGTGTTATCAAGGGACACTATGTACTCTGTAATGTTAATTTTCTTTTCTTTAGGTTCTGCTTCTTGAGGAGAAAGATATACATGGAAGCAAATCTTGGCATTAGAATGGGAAAAAAATCAGAATAATTGTTCCCAAAGTAAAAGAAGAGTGAACATATTGAATAAATATCATCTTAATTTAAATATAGTTGCATTCAAATATCAGCTAGGTGACCTAATGGGAATAGAATACGTTTGGATGAAATGTCCATTTTACATCTTTGGACCAATGAATCAGGCACGGCATAAAATGGATGCCCGATCCAAACTTATCCATTCTCCACACATTATAATGGAATTCAGATTGCATGCCTGTTAGTCGTTTTTTTTTTAAATCCAGTCAAATGTTTTACCATTAAAAATTTTCTCAGAGCACACTATTTTCAGGTTATAGTTCAGCCTCAAAATAAACTCTTGCAAAATTTTCAAATTTTGCTCAGGTTCTCTCATTCATCAGATGAAAAAAGAAACCTCCTTTAAAGAATGCTTCGGCTTTACGGAAGATGAATTGTTGCAAGGGGATACCAAGCTTGTAATGGCAAATTCAGTCAAAATAGATCAATCAAGAGGAAAATCATATTTTACTGGATATAAGAAAGCAGCAGTGATTGTGGGCAAATTCATAATTTTGAGTACAATACTGATCCCCTTATGAGGACAATAGAAATAACTGCATTTGTGTACTTCGCAGGTTTTAATGTCCATGGGATACAAAGGGTGTGCCATGCAGAATGAATCCTACTCTTTATTAAGGAGTCCATGTTTAAAAGTATCTTGTGATACAATTCTGCAGCATGCCACAACTAAATCAGGAAACAGTGAAGCAAATATTTGCAGTTATTTTAAAACTTGGAATTGATGGCACTCTTTGCTTGTATTCCAGACACACTTAACTATTTGCTCTTTAATAGTGCACTACTTGCAGACATGTTTTTAATTTGAGGGTATCCATAGACTGTAAATGACAGCCCACCCAGCAGTACTTGTTTGATCTGAGTGGCGAAATGGAGCTAGTACTGGAACATGAAACCGTTGAGTTTGTTTAGTTATCCATTAGCTTTATCCTTGAAATAAACGGAAAGGACTGCAGTTTTTCATTCATATGCAATACATCGAAATCCATTTGCTGCATGTTCATCTTCCATCGCTATATGGCTGTATTTCACCTCTATCTATACATGATAATAAATAAATTAATGCAATAATTCAACATTTGTGACTTAGTACAGATGCAATGGATCTCGAGCTGTAATTCAGCAAGAAGTCGCTCTGTAGCTGACTCAGTCCTCCATGAGTTGTATCGACTTTGCCAAGATCCCAAAAATAGAATGACAGCATTTAACTTGAGGTGAATGTTAATGACAGCTGGTCACTGAGTTATGATGCCACTTAAGAAAGGATACGATTATGCCTATTGCAAAACTCAGTAATATTGCAAAGTTTACAGAGGAGTATTGAAAGTTGTTGGCAGCTACTTAATGAGTTCAGTATGGTAGCAATTTATGTGGGACTCATGATGTCTTTGAATCTCTCAAGGTCATTAGAACATCACAAGCATGTTTTTGTTAATTTTTCCCCCCTTCATATTTTTACATATCAGACCTCGTTAAAAGGCTGCTCAAGTGATATGTTTCATTCTTTACCTCTGACTTTAAAAATCCAGACTGATATTGAAAATATTCCTTTAGATCAAGAGGAAATGATCTGCCTGTCCAAAGAGAATCTTTCAATGAAATGAAAGCAGGATGATTTTTTAACATATACAAAAAGGGATGCAGTCAAAGTGCTTGTGATATATTTACAGATTCAGATTTAAATAATTGTACCTCTTGGAGACATTAATGGTGAATGTATCTCAAAGACTTCCCTCCTTTACAGCCATTCATTTGGTAAACTTCCTTCATGAAATGTTTTGAACACAGTAAGTTCACTACTGACTCTAAATGGCAGGAATTGGTACTGCATGGTGGAAGATATCCTCACAGAGAATCCAAATGAAGACAAAAATGAACACTCCAACTCAAAAAAAAATGTGGTTATGCTTTTTTTGGGGATTGCAGTTAGATATTTTGTCCCATTCAATAATCCCTTGTTGGATTAGGTTCAGCACGGGTACGCTTGTTTGTCTCCCGAAGTCACATTACTCAAGTACATTGAATGAAGCCAAAAAAAAAGGGTTAAAAAAGTGTTTGATGTTTGTATTTCCATGCTTTGCGAGGGAATTATTCTCATTGCAACTGACTTTTCTTTTTGTTGTATTAATTACATTTGAGACCAGTCTCAGTTTCATTGAATTCAATCTCAGTATTTTGTTCAGAAATGCTTGTGGCTCTTATCCCCAAAATGTTTGAAAATCTGCTGTTTCTGAAATAAATATGACTTTTCCCTGTGTTGACAACCTTTCATTGTATCTATAAATATTAACACATAAATCCATCTTACTAAATGGAAGCCAAGAAATTGGATTCCTACTTTTTATGCAAGAAAACAATTTAATCTCTCACTGTCAGTGATCTTTTCTGATTGAAATCATGTCCATTGATAAATTGGTCTGGCCACTTCCAGTCATAACTTGCAGACCTGATCATGCACCAACTAACTCACTGTATATCTACATCTGGCATGTCAGGAAATCATGTCTGAGTTCTCTGTGACAGGTGTTTGGTGGCTTGCGGGAGGTTAAAAAAAAATGGATCACCACCCACTACTTGCAGTAAATGCCTCTCTGAAGACTGGAAAGTTTGCTGGGTTATATGTAGGTGACACATCTGGAGAAAGGGAGTTGCCTAAAAAATGTGAAAGCCATTACACCCAATGGACCCCTACTCCAGACATCAGGTGCTCAATTGCATCCTGCTAATGTCGTGTAAGTCCTGTGATAATCATCTCTCTAACCCAATCTGTTCGTCCTTCACTTCGCCAATCTCTCAGGTGATCCTACAGGATGACTGGTATTATGATGCACTATGTCCTTCGTTATTATCACCGTCTTCCTGCTTCTCTTATTACTCCATTCCCCTTATTTTTTCCCACATCATGTATGCCTCTTTCAGGGAGAAACATGTGAACCCTCCAAATACTCTGCAGAGCAAAACAGAAGATTGCTGCAACCAAAACACTGAAGATTCCAAATGGTATAGATTAGTTGAGATGCTACTTGAGGTGTATGTTGAGGATCAAATCAAAAAGCACAACAAAACCTTTTGTTAGAGAGCAGAACTGGCAAATGCACTTTCTCTTGGGTCAGTAGTGGTTCCTCAGAATGTAAACAGAGTATGATCTCCTCAACACATGTAAGAGGCTGCATCTACCAGATCCACTCTCCTGTGTGGGTGGCACAATGAACAAATGTGCTGTAGAAACCCTGCAGGTAACACAGCATCCAACTCCTTTTGTTATAGAGCCCTCCTTTCTAGCCTCCATCTCGTTCACAGCTCTTTGAAAGTCTTCATTCTCTCTCTCTCTCTCTCTCTCTCTCTCTCTCTCTCTCTCCTTTAAGGTGAAGAATTGCAGTTGTGAGGGCTCACACTGGGTGTTTGCACAACATGTAACACATGCTTAGCTCACCAAATAAAACATGGAGTCCAAATTTCAGGCAATATTTTTTGGTATCAGTTTTGTCCATTGCACATTAACTCATGAGATCTTCTATGACTTAACTATGAGCAGTTCTTTTGGACTGTATTATGTGTTGAAAGAAGAAGGTCACTGGGAAATTATTATAACCGAGTGAGTAATCGGAGGCGATGATATTGTACACTGTGAGAGGTTGGGAAACTGAGGACATCAGAGTTGAGGAAAGTTTGAGACTTGTGGTAGAGTGGAGACTAAATCACCTGGGATTACACTCACTCGAATTCAGAAGAATGAGAGGCAATCTTATAAAAAAATTATGAAAGGGGTGGATAAGACAGAGGTAGGATTTTTTTTTCACTGGTAGGTGAGATCAGAACTAAGGGGCACAGCCTCAAGATTCAGGGGAGTAGATTTAAGAAGAAGATGAGGAAAAACTGTTTTTTCCCAGAGAGTGGTGAATCTATGGAATTCTCTACCCAGGGAAACAGTTGAAGCTACTTAAAGATATTTAAAGCTCAGTAATGTAGATTTTTACATTAAAAAAGGGTTTAAGGGATATGGGGAAAAGGCAGGAAAGTGGAGTTGAGTCAATGATCAGATCAGCCATGAACTTATTCAATGGCAGAGCAGGCTTGATGGGCCGGATGGCCAACTCCTACTCCTATTTCTTACGTTCTTATGATGCATTGATAGTTTGGGAGACAGAGAATAGAGAGTGAAGGATGGTACACTTGGATACCAGGGAAGTAATGGGGATGTTGTTTTAATGCAGGGCCAGGGAAGGAATCAAAAGGATGCAGTTGAATTTTTTTTTACATTTATGCTAGATTTATGCAACAATTTTAAGATCATAGAACATACTACAGTACAGCCCTTTGGCCCACTATGTGGTGCTGACCTAAAACCCTCCCTATTTTTCTTCTATTTTTCTTTCATCCATGTGCTTGTCTAAGAGTCCCTTAAATGCCCCTATTGTTCCAGTATTCTATGTCAGCATCCATGCTGATATAAGTTTCTTGTGACTATGCAATTATGGTAAATCTTTAACCTCATTGTTTTATGTTGATGATCTGTCAATAATCTGTTGCATAATTAGTACCCAAGGAATGTCCACTGTGACAGAGGTGGTTTGGGAGGAATTGTTAGAGCAGGTTGCATACAAACATTTTAAAACACAGTATCTTTGCAGGACTTTTGCAGAATGCTTTTTGTAGAAAGCAACAAAGTTGCAGAATACAGCTTGCCTGGGAGAGGATGTGATCTTTGCAGGCAGGGAAGAACAGTTTTGCTCTCAGATAGGGAGGGAGTGAAACAGAGAGGAGAGACACAGAAATCAGTTCCAGAAGGACAAAGTGGGCAAACTTTGAAAGGCTGCCTGGCCAAAGGAGAAAGTAGCTGGCAGTCTGAAAGGTGACCTGAAAGAAAGAGGATAATCTGGAGAATCCTGAAGGGGGCAAGTTTCGTCAGCAAGACTGATTGAGAAGGAATCAGTTGCAGATGTCCTGGAAAAGGAATCTCTGAAAACCAGCAAGAACCCTCCTGAGTGGTAACCATTTGCCTCTTAAGCACCCAAGACTGGTGAACTTGGTTAATGCTAACATCTGTGCACAGTACAAGAATTGCCTGCAACCAGTGAGATTGGACTGTGATCCCAAGAACTTTTCTAATCTTAACTATACATTACACACACCAGTGCTTAGTATTAGAGGGGGGATTAAGTAGGTTAAGTAAGTTGATAGTAATAAGTTAAAGTTTAATTCTGTTTTCTTGTTCAAATATAATTAAAAACTACTTTTGTTTAAGTAACCCTGTGTTGTGGTGCATATCTTTTGCTCCTGGCTTTTGGGGTCCTCTGGACTCCGTAACACCACCATAACCGTATATGGTAAAATGTAAGTTCTGTACAGCTACGATTGAACCATCTTGGAATGTGACGACCACCACTTGATCTATGTGCTATCTGAAAAACCACTTGAGCTTTAGATCTCCCTCTATGAAGTTATGTTCTTTTGACTGTGTATTGTTGGAACCAAGGGGTTAAGTAATCATGGAAAATATGCCTATGTACTATTCATTATGTATTCATTAATCCATTACTATGTAACAATTTACTATTTACTTCAATTATACAGTTTAAGGGAAATATTAAGTAACAGCCACAGTATGTAGAAAAGTTGGCTGATTATAGTATGTGTAGAATTTGCTGCCTCCAAATACAAAGAGAGAGAATACTTTCATCCCCAAGGTTACACTGCTAATTGTAAAGCACAAGACCAGAGAGAAAACATCAAAAACACACAGGGGATTAACAGGATGGCAGATAGGAGGAGTTAGACAGGATGAGGATGGAGGAACCATAGGGACAGTGATTTATTCTGAAACAGGCCAGGGACAGGAAGATAAGTGTATTGCAAGGATAAGTGATAAGAGTACCATGACTGAGAATGTCAGAGACAAATAAAATAAATAAACCACTTGCATAGGAATGAGGAGTCATAAGGGTATATGGAAGGTGTTGATTAAAACAACAGAATGTTCTGGCCTTGGGGATTAAGATTGGAGGTCTACACCATAGATCATTGCAGAGCAGGAAATTGCTTGAGATAAATCTTAGGCAAGGAGCCTATCAAAGAAAGCCAACTTTTGTTGAGTGTAACAATGTTGATCTATATAAACAGAAGAGACTGGACGGTAAGAGTCAGTCTTGGGGAATAGCTCACTGAGCCGGTGACCTATGAACTAACGACTGAACCAGAGCTCTGTTAAGCTTTATTCTTGTGCTATGTAATAAACTGATTGTGAAACTGAATACCTTCTCCTATCACTTCATTCAATGACCACGCTGGACTCAGACGACACATAGACCAAATTGAGGGGAGGGTAAAGCCAGAGTCCGACAGTATGTTAACTACTGGAACTTCAAACTATACACATATTTTCTACAGTACACTAAATCCACCACTATCCCAGCAATGTATTCCAAGCACCAAAAACTCGCTTTAAAATACTTGTCCCTGATGTCTTCTCTAAACTTTCCTCCCTTCACTTTGTACAGATGTCCTCTGGAGTTTAATGGCGGGGGGGGGGGGGGGGGAGTGCTGGCTGTCTACCTTATCTATGCCTTTCATAATCTTGTAGACCAGGATATACATTGAGTGCCCAACACAATGAACACCTCTGGGACAACATGATCTGACTTCCCCAAAAATGCCCCAAAAAGAGCAAAGCCCAGGAAAACAGGTCAGAAATTCAACAATAAAAGAAAATGCCATTCAAATTTTCCAAGTGATGCACAACACTTTAGAAATGGTTGTTACTGTGTCACACTCTGGAAAAAATATTTCCAGTTGTTTAATGCCATAACATATGCAATTGGATTTTTAGGCAATGAAATTAAGGTAGATTTGCTTATTTTAATGGCATAAACTGGTTCAATTTAACTTCTCCCCCTTGTCTGATTCAACCTCACTCATCAATGTGATGTTTAGGGTGTCATGGTTAATGTAGTGGTTAGCCAATGACCAGGATTCATATCTCGCACTGTCTGTAAGGAGTTTGTACATTCTCCCATGTCTGCATGGGTGTCACCGGGTGCTCTGGTTTCCTCCCACCTTTCAAAAACCTACGGGGGTTGTAGGTCAATTGGAAGTCATTGGGCAGCACGGGCTTGTGGGCTGAAAGGCCCTGTTACTGTGCTGTGTCTAAATATAAACATTTTAAATTTAATATAGGACCAACAAGCTCTGTGCTGGTCTCAAAATGCTAATCTTATATTTAAATAGGTGGTAACTAATCTCTTGGCTCTTAAAAATAAATTGGTGAGCTTCATGTATAGAGACTGACAAATATAAACATCTAATTATATTTTAAATAATAATTCTGCTTCACCTGTTTGTTGCATAAAGTTGCCATAATTGAGTAATGTGTTTCTCTCTTGAATGATCCGTTTGATACAAAGATATTGCAAATGAAAGCTATTTTTTTAGTTAATTTTGAAAACTTGTTTGTTTCTTTATTATGGAACACTGCCTCTTGATTGTTGTGATGGAAAAGGTGGATCATTTGTGGATTGGTAATGTTTGTTACTGGGGGCATTCACTGGAAAACATATCAGACATGAGATCCAGAGTATTGACCTGTACACAATAAGCTTGACATATTTATTATGCCCATGGCCACCACCATTGTTATTTTGAAGTGAATTGGTGAAGCGATGGTCAATCAGAGGTGGTGACATAAGAGTGATTTGAGGGATGGAAGGTTTCAGAACTTGCAGGGTGGGAGTACTGGATGAAAGATTGGTCACCGTTGACTGCTGGGTCAGGATTGAGGGAGTTGTGGTAATAAGTTGGGGGGGATGTGTGTTTGAAATTAAGAAGTTTAGTGCAGGTTTCAGATTTCAGATTAGAGATTTCAGATTTTTGACAGAGTACATCAAAGAAAACCCTAAGATTCTTTTTTTCCTGTGGGCAAGGCAGAAGTATCTCTTATTGGTAGTACAAAAAAAAATGTACTCAACATGCACATGTTAACAATAACAAAATATAAACAAACTGTGCTATACAGAGAGAAAAAAAATCAATGAAGTGTAAAAGTAAGAGTCCTTAGATGAGTCCCTGATGGAGTTTGTCGTTGAGGAGTCTGATGGAAAATGGGTAGCAGCTGTTCCTGAACCTGGTGGTGCTAGACTTGTGGCACCTAAACTGTATCTCATCTGATGGTAGCAATGAGAACAGAGAGCATGCTGGGTTTTGTGGATCCTTGATGATTGCTGCTGCTCTCCAATGGCAGCGTTACCTGGAGATGCTCTCGATGGTGGGGAGGGTTTTACCCATGATATCCTGGGCTATGCCCACTACATTTTGCAGGGCTTTATGCTCAAGGGCATTGATGACCCATACCAGACCGTTTTGCAGTCAGTCAGTACACTATCTGTAGAAATTTGCCAGGGTTACTGATGTCTGCAAACTCCCGAAGAAGTAGAGATGCTGACGTGCTTTCTTCATGATGCCATTAGTGTGTTGGGTCCAGGAAAGATCCTCTGAGATAGTGACTCCCAAGAACTTGAATTTGCTTACCCTCTCCACCTCTGATCCCCCAATGATCACTGGATTGTCTACCTCTGGTTCTCCCTTCCTGATATCAATAATCAGCTCCTTGGTTTTGGTGACATTGAGTGTGAAGTTGTTGCTGGTGCACCATTCAGCCAAGTTTTCAACCTCCACCCTGTATGCTGACTCAGCTCCCTTTTTTACAACCAACTACCATGGTATCATCTGCAAATTTGTAGATGGTGTTGTTGTACCATGTCACACAGACATAGGTGTAAAGTGAGAAGATCAAGGGGCTAAGAACACATTTGAAGATAATTTGAAGCAGGATGTGGTGCTCCGGTACTGATGTAGATTGTGGAGGAGACATTCTTACTGATCCTCACTGATTGTGGTTTGAAGGTGAGGAAATCCAGGATCTAATTACCCAGTGGGTGTTGAGTCCCAGGTCTTGGAGTTTACTGATCTATTTTGAGGGGATGATGAAGTTGAATGCCAAATTGTAGTCAGTAGAGAGCATCCTGATATATGCATCTTTGCTGTCCAGGTGTTCCAGAGCGTTATGCAGAGTCAGTGAGATGGCATCCGTCGTAACCCTGTTATTACAGTAGGTGAATTGGAACGGATCCATGTCGATGCTCAGACAGGAGCTGATATGCCTCAACACCAGCCTTTCAAAACACTTCATCACTGTTGATGTGAGTGCCACTGTTTGATAGTCATTTATACAGGAACATGCTGGAAGACACCAATGGCAGGTGTTCAATGGAGACCTGCAGCAAAGAGGATAAGTATTTAAAGGGAGAGTTGTTTCAAGAACTGGACTCTCTGGTCACGGACCTGATCCAACAACAATGCAAGTGGAGTTAAATAGGTAAATCTGCAAATACTGGGGTCAAATGCAATACACAAATGTGCTGAAAAAACTCATCAGGTTATGCAACATCCAAAGGAAGTAAAAGGTAAGGAACATTTCGGGCCTGAGTCCTTTGTCAGGAATCCAGATAAACAGGTAGATGCCTGAATAAAAAAGCACGGGGTGGGCGGGAGGGGGGGTGTGCGCGGAGGAGAATAGGTAAGAGGCAATAGGATGATACAGGTGGGAGTGCAGAAGAGAATGAAGCTGAGAAGGGGGGGGTGGGAGAAGGGGGGGTGGGAGAAGGGGGGGAGAAGGCACAGGGCTAAGTAGGGTAGCTCTGTGATAGGAGAAGGAAGGGATGGGGTGCTGGAGGAAGGGAAACAGTGTAGAGACAGAGAGAGAGAGAGAGATGGGTGTCGGGGTCAACGGAAATTGGAGAAGTCAATCAATGCAAGGGTCACCGACACAGGCCTTGCATTGGTTTCCTGATTTGACCAGAGCTGGATGTGGGCCTTTCATATCCACTGCAATAGAGTAGCCTCTATTTTTTTTTCCCAAAAGTAGACTTTATTCCAATAAATTATTTACTAAAGAAAAACTGTTCAGAGTCTGTTCCCACCCTTACTTTCATACAGATACATTCCCATCACTGTGCATTGTTACATATGATTCTATTTCCACCACTTTCACCCCTGTTGTACCTGGTCGCTTCTTCCCCCCTTTGTTATTTGAAGGATTTCCCCTCTAACTCAGCCACTCAATGCCCAGTAATAAGAGTGGTCCTTGCGCACAGCACCCTCACGATGCCTGCACCAAGCCTCAGTGCGTCCCTCAGTACGTACTGCTGCAGCCTGGAATGTGCCAGTCCACAGCATTCCTGGACCGACATCTCCACATTCTGAAAGGCCAACAGATTTCAGGCAGACCAAAGGGTGTCTTTCACTGAGTTGATGGTCCTTCAGCAGTTTTGGATGTCTGACTCTATGTGCATCCCCAAAACCAGCCTGTAGATCAGAGAGTCCTCTGTCACGCTGCTGCTGGGGATAAACTGTGACCAAGATCCTTGGTCATTCAGCAAAGAGATGGGCAACTATTTCCACTTTCTGGTGGACCTTGTGATCCTCTCCCACCAATTCTTCTTGCATGCCTCGGCCCCTCAAAACCAGATCTCCACCACTTTCAGGCAGACATCGTGAGGTCCACATGCATGGTCAGTGATGTTCCGGTTGTACAGGAAAGATCTGACTGGGAGGGCTCCTCTCACCCCCAGCCAGGCCAAGTCCTGGTGCTTGTTTGTGAGCCCTAGAGATGAGGCATTCTGTTAGATGACCTGATCTGCCCTACCAAGTCCATTGAGTCATCGTCTCTCAATTTCTGTGGGACATTCCGTGCTGACCATTGTCTGATCACCTTGTAGTCAAAGGTGTTTGTCTGAAAAAAAAAACCTTTCCATGGTGGTGTGGCACAGTCCAGCTGTTTGAAACATTTGGCGTCAGGCCCATCCTTCGCAACTTCTGGGACAGGTAGAACCTCAGCACATAGCGACAATTGGTGTCCTTGTACATTAATTCCACGCACAGCCAGATGCAGTCACACATGAAGGTGGTCATCAGGTTGAGGACTATATTGGGTATGCCTTCACCCCCATTGTCTGATGACTTGTTTATGGTGACCATTTGGACCCTTTCCATTTTGGATTGCCATATGGACAAGAAAACCACAAGGGTGGATGAATGGGTGGGGGGGGGGGGGGGTGGCTCATGTCTACGTCATGTACAGCAGTCCTGAGAGCACTTTGTACCTGATGACCAGGTTCTTCCCCATTATAGAAAAGGAGTGCTGGGTCCATAGACCCAATTTCTGGTGGACCTAGTGATCCTCTCCCACCAATTCTTCTTGCATGCCTCGGCCCTTCAAAACCAGATTTCCAACACTTTCAGGTAGTCAGATCTGACTGTGAAGGGGATGGTGGACTGGTCAGCCAGTTATCAAAAAGCACTGCCTCACTATTGTTTTCTGGTTTACCCTAGCACCCAATGTCGACTCAAACTGGCTGCAGGTGCTGATCATTTTCTGGACTGATCATGTGTCTGATCAAAAGACAGTGACATTGTCCATGTAATCAGAGGCCTTGACCTGAGTGCCTCCATTATCTGACAAAGTCACTCCTTTTATCCTCTCATCTTTCCTGATGGATTTGACAAAGTGCTCTAGGCTGCACACAAATAGGACTGGGGCAAGTGAGCAACATTGCCTAACTCCAGACTTAACGGGGAAGGTATCTGTTTCACACCGAATGATTTGGACTGCACTTCAGATGTCTGTGTAGAGCAGTTTAATCCAATTCCAGAATCCTTCCCCAAACTCATTTTGGAGAGCACATCCATCATGTATGTGTGCGATATCCAATCAATGGCTTTCTCCTACTCTAAGCTTACCAGGCATGTGTCCACCACCCTGTTGTGCATGTAGGCAATGGTATCCCTGAGCAGCATGAGGCTGTCAGAAACCTTGCTCCCTGGTTTGGTCTGAGTGGATTACCTGCCTCAGGGCAGAGAAATTTACAATGATATGGGTCACCATTTCCTGATATCATCCTTCCCCCCTCTTCTGTTTGAAGATCATGCCCTTCTTCATGAAGTCTGACGTGCTGTCTGCCAAAAGCATAGCTTTGTATTCTTCCAGCAGATCTGGGCCATTCCAGTCCCACAGAGCCATGTTCAAATCTTCCAGGAGTCTTACTTGACCTGAAGAAATGGATGGATGGACTCCGTCAGCTCCCTGCCTCTAAATGTCTAATAGCTTGGAGTATCCATTTTAATGCTATTCTTTCTTTCTTTGGCTTGACTTCGTGGACGAAGATTTATGGAGGGGTAATGTCCACGTCAGCTGCAGGCTCGTTTGTGGCTGACAAGTCCGATGCGGGACAGGCAGACACGGTTGCAGCGGTTGCAAGGGAAAATTGGTTGGTTGGGGTTGGGTGTTGGGTTTTTCCTCCTTTGTCTTTTGTCAGTGAGGTGGGCTCTGCGGACTTCTTCAAAGGAGGTTACTGCCCGCCGAACTGTGAGGCACCAAGATGCACGGTTTGAGGCGATATCAGCCCACTGGCGGTGGTCAATGTGGCAGGCACCAAGAGATTTCTTTAGGCAGTCCTTGTACCTCTTCTTTGGTGCACCTCTGTCTCGGTGGCCAGTGGAGAGCTCGCCATATAACACGATCTTGGGAAGGAGATGGTCCTTCATTCTGGAGACGTGACCTACCCAGCGCAGTTGGATCTTCAGCAGCGTGGATTCGATGCTGTCGGCCTCTGCCATCTCGAGTACTTCGATGTTGGAGATGAAGTCGTTCCAATGAATGTTGAGGATGGAGCGGAGACAACGCTGGTGGAAGCGTTCTAGGAGCCGTAGGTGCTGCCGGTAGAGGACCCATGATTTGGAGCCGAACAGGACTGTGGGTATGACAACGGCTCTGTATTCGCTAATCTTTGTGAAGTTTTTCAGTTGGTTGCTTTTCCAGACTCTTTTGTGTAGTCTTCCAAAGGCGCTATTTGCCTTGGCACACAAAACTCAAAACGGTCAACCAGTTTACCTATCTCGGCTGCACCATTTCATCGGATGCAAGGATCGACAACGAGATAGACAACAGACTCGCCAAGGCAAATAATGCCTTTGATGTTATTATATATGCCTACAAAACACAGAGTCAATTTTGTAAAATTCTGCAAATGAGATCAGGAGTACATGTCCACTTTTGGTAAAGAATGCTCTGAAATTTTTTTGTCAGGTAGCTCAAATAAAAGTTGCCACAGGATATCCACTATTTTTAATGATGTTGAATTCACACACTGAAGGTAGTCTCCTGGTGTCCTTTAGGGGGAGACAAAGAATGACGAATGAATGTTTACTAGCAAGTAGCGAGAGTATGTCCAAGATTTATTGGCCGAGAACTAGCAAATGTTGCCAAAGCTCAGTTGCTGTTGACTGATAAATTTGTCAGCATGAACAAAATATGTGATGAGGCATTTTGAAGACACAAAAACAAAAATGACTAAAAACTGGGATTTAAATTTTTTTTTTAGAGATACAGAAGGGTAACAGGCCCTCCTGGCCCATGAGCCTGTGCTGTCCAAGTACACCAATTAACCTACACGGCCTGTATGATTTAGAGATTGGGAGGAAACCGAAACACCCTGAGGAGACCCGCACAGTCAAGGGGAGAATGTAGACAGCGCTGCACTTGAACCCTGGTCGCCAGCACTGTAATAATGTTGGAGTAACAACTACACTAACTATGCTACCCCTCAAAGAATTCATTGAAATCTTTTTAATTTTAATGAATAATCAGCCAGTGCAAGAACAGTGGACCATGAACCCCAGCACATCTCCTGATTTTCTTGTTTCACTGTCCAGTCAACCATTGCTGCATTCAATTGTTAACTCTTTCATGCACGGTTATGGGATTTGAACTCACTTATCTGGATCATTCATTCCCACCTTCCAGTCCAGTAAAATAATCACTACACCTACCATTGCATCTTGTGTGATATGTGTCAGGAAAGCATAATTGTGAGTCCAACAACAGCGGGGATTACCACATTCCAGAGTTTCCTTTCAACTTGGGTTAAATTTTGTTGAATTCTAAAACAGCTTGGATTTAATACTCCTTTTGTTTGCATTGAATTCTAATGTAGTCAAAATATATTCAAGGTTCACTTTGAGGTATTAAGCTTTCCATCTAAAAATTCAAGATATCATAAACAAATCGAATAAAGGCTCTAGAGCACACATGTCAAACTCTGGCCCGCGATATAATTATATTTGGCCCGCAAGATCATTTAAAAAAATGTATTAGAGGTGGCCTGCCCTGCAGCGAGAGCTGATGCTGTTTTTTGGTAATGTCACCCCCACCATCCTCCCCCTTCATTGCACATCCTTCCCCATTGCAACACGAGAAATTGTAACGAGAAGTCTGTCGATGTCATCAGCCGGCAAGCCAGTTGGAAGGCTCCCCGCACAACCAGTCACTTCTCCCACTTGTCGAGCGGTGCGGCGGATGGGCGAGCGCCTGTGATTTCCTGTCGGCGCGACGGGCATGGCAGGCTGCGCACGGCCCCCGGGCAGCGCGAGCCCCGCGCGACTGGCACCGGACGGCCTTCCACAGCGCGAGCGCACTTCTCCCGGTCGCCACGGCCTTCAGTGCTTGCACCCGCGCAGACCCCAGGGATGGCTGGTTCGGCCCTGCACGTGAAGAGAGAGATGGTGGCTGTCCACAAAGGCTGATCGGCAGCATGCTGGGCCTGAGTGGGTGGGTAAGCAGGGGTGGGCAGAGGGTGTAGGTGAGGAGTAATGGGCAGGGGAAGTTATGGTGGTGCGAGGGGCAGTTAGAGGGAGGGATGAGTAGAAGGAGGGGTGGATAGGGAAGAGGTAAAAGGGGAGGGGCAGGGCGAGTAGGGGAGGGGTGATTAGAGGGTGAGAGACGGGTAGAGGGAGGAACAGGTTGAGGGGAGAGGCAGTAGAGGGGCGTGTATAGGATGGGGTGGGTAGAGGCAGAGCGAGTGGAGTGAGGGGTGAGTAGAGGTTGGGTAAAGGACTGGTCAGGTAGAGGGATGGTGGGTTGAGGGTGAATAGAGGCCTAGAGCCTGAGGAGTGAGCAGGAAATGCTGAGTCCTGATGCAGGCCAAAATGGACACAGCCTGTGAATGCTGACTACATCTCCACAGGGACCAAATATGTTTCCCTCAGGTCAAGCAAAGGGTGAACTTGAGCTACCTACTCCTGACCTGTAACATTATCCTCCTAAAGTTATATCCTAAAGTTTAACATTACATATGTTGAAAGAAGAGAAAACATGCAGATGTTGTTGAAAATTTTCAATAAATATTTAGTTCGGCCCTCGACTTTTTAATTTTGGCCCTCCGTGAATTTGAGTTTGACACCCCTGCTCTAGAGAGTACTTGGAAGCTTCTGTAACAGAGGTCAGGATGAGATTTTTGGTTCCATTAAGTTCTGGTTATTTATTTATTTATATTTATTTATTTTGACCTGCATATGTTTTGTTTGTCTGAATGTGTTCTATGTAAGGGATTGCTTAAGATGGTATGTGAGTGGGAATGGAAGGTTGAATACCACTGCTCTAGACCTAATTGTTACTGAAATATTTTGTTTGAGAAAAATTGTCATTGGCCCATTTCTTTGGGAGTTCTGAACAGTGCACATAATGAGTCAATTAGGTACAATTAAAACAGTGGTTTTCAAACATTTTCCTTCCACCCACGTACCATCTTAAGCAATCCCTTACTTATCACAGAGCACCTAGGCACAGGGAATACTTAAAGTGGTATGTGAGTGGGTAAAAAAAAAGGTTGAGAACCACTAGTCTAAAGCTAAATGCAATTTTGTATGTGGAGATATTGTAATTATCATGGATGATTCCTCACCAAAAAATTCTTGATTGCTGGGGAAAATTGTGGATACAGTTCCAGACAAGAAAGGACTCATTCGGCAAGTGAGGATTAAAACCAAGACTGGTTACTTAAATAGACCTATTACTAAAATCTATCTTTTACAGGAAGCTGAAAGTTTTGATTTTTAATCTTATACTTACTATATTTACTTTGTGCATCTGCAATAGTAATTATTATATATTAGCCGTTAATGTCCAATATAATAATTAGTGACTGCAATGTAAAGTTAAAGCCTTGTGTTTTTGATTCTTAGTTAATTTTGTGCCTGTCTCTTGAAGACAACTATTGTTTGTAGTGTAACCATAGTGACTATGATGTGATATATCTACAAGATGTGAAGGAAGCATGAGCACGAGAAATTTTTATTTTTTTTGGAATTTTTTATATCTCTTTTTGTATCTTTATGTACCTTTTGTCTGTCTGTCTCTCTCTCTCTCTCTCTCTCTCTCTCTCTCTCTCTCTCTATATATATATATATATATATATATATATGTATATATGTATATTTGTATCTCTATTATACAGCAAATGCTTTGTTATTCACAGTTATGAACGTCTTGTGGCGAAGCAATGCAAAATGTTTATCCATTCTATCAACAAATTAAAACTAAATAAAGTAACAGCCACAGAGTTAGATTTATTGAATTAAAGAGATCTAAATTTGGGATATCACAGCTCACGCTTTGGAAGATGATACTTTGAAATTAGGGTATTAGAATAAGGAAAGTGTCATCTATATTTTGATATGCGCAGACTGGGAGATCACTTTGTTGAGTAACTCGGCTCTGTCCGCCACAGTATCCGATCTCTTAGCAGCCACTCATTTCAATTTCCCATCCAATTCCCTTGTCAACGTGTTTTCCCATGGTCTCATGCACTACCCAACTGAGACGACCAGCAAATTGAAGGAACAACACATTATCTTCCATCTAGGCCCCCACCAATTGGATGGCATTAACAATAACTACTCCGTCTTCCATTAAAAAAAATCATCTTCACCCCCCATCTCCTTTCCTCTAGTTCTGTCCCTTTCTCTCTTCCCTTTTCCCTCTGTCTCTTTTCACAGAGACAAAAGCAATTCTCACCTTTCCTCTTATCATATCCAATCAATACATTTTGTCTACACTCCTTCCTCTCCCATTCTTCCCCTTTTCTCTCTCTCTCTCCAGTCTTTATTTTTTACAATGCTCACTTCTTGATTATACATTAAAGAAGGGCTCAGGCCTGAAATATCGGTAATATATCTTTACCTCCTTTGGACTCTGTGAGACTGGTTGAGTTCCTCCGCTATTCCTGTGTGCTTTTACTTTTGGTGCTAATCCTCTTCTTCCAAAGTACCCAACATCGACATACTTGATCCATCATATGTTGCAGCTTTTGTGCGCTGGATCTATTTTTTGGATTATATTTTCATTATCATTCATTATATTTTTATCACTGACATCTCGCTGCTACTCTAATAGGTGGCAAAGGTTGGCGAAGAACGATCACGACCACCTTCTCAAGGATGGGCAATAAATATATTTTGCCAGTGACATCTGCTCCCTTAGAAATGATTAAACAAAGTTAACAAGTTAATATTATAAAAGTTGACACATTAAATTAAATGTTGAACAAATTCTCCAGAAGGATTATACAGGCAAAACAGATTATTAACCACAGTCATGTCCATGTCATAATAAATCAGATTTCTCAGTGAGTGAAGATGACTTCCAGATGCAGGAGAATAACTATTTTTTGACTTAATGACACTTTATAATGTATCTACCAGTGCCTGCCACATTGACCACCGCCAGTGGGCTGATATCGCCTCAAACCGTGCATCTTGGTGCCTCACAGTTCGGCGGGCAGCAACCTCCTTTGAAGAAGACCGCAGAGCCCACCTCACTGACAAAAGACAAAGGAGGAAAAAACCCAACACCCAACCCCAACCAACCAATTTTCCCCTGTAACCGCTGCAACCGTGTCTGCCTGTCCCGCATCGGACTTGTCAGCCACAAACGAGCCTGCAGCTGACGTGGACTTTACCCCTCCATAAATCTTCGTCCGCGAAGCCAAGCCAAAGACCAGTGGACAAATATTTGCATAACTCAGGAGAATTTTTATACATCTGAATCTATTGTCATGTTATAATCTTGTTAGAATCACAAAGCAAAGTGCACATTTGGAAAAGAAATATTCATGGAAATCCCATATGTATAAATTGCTGCTAACTGCAGTATATTCCTATTAGAGAAAATAATTGTTTTACATTATTGTGTCTAACACCCAGATAATGTGACACTAAAATCCATTTTCTCAAGCTGATAAAAAGTTGTCAAATTATGCAACATCAAAACAAAAGATATAATTTCAAGGCAAATTTTATTTTAGACATGGTGAGGTGAGGTCCTCAAACATTTTCATTCAACATATGGAAATTTTTTTCTGCAGACTGTGAGGTGATGAAAAAAGTCCATTTGTAAACTCTTCAGGGAATAGTTGTTACCTGTAATGCCTTATGATTTATGTTCACTACAAAGTTATGAAATTGTAGCTAAGATTGACTAGTTCAGTCCATAAAATGAATCTGCAAATCCCTCTCATTTGGTAAAAATGCTCAAGGTTTAAACTCTTCTTGAAAGATTTTTGTGGGGAATAAAATGACCATGGAGAGCTAGATGAATTTTCTTAAAACAACAATTCACAAACTGGTCACCTAGAAAATGATTAAATTCACAAAGCCATTTAAATCAATATTTGAAGTATGTTACATATAAAAACAAGTGTCTTCTTAATTTTGTTTTAAATATAACGTGTGTGTGTGTGTGTGTGTGTGTGTGTGTGTGTGTGTGTGTGTGTGTGTGTGTGTGTGTGTGTGTGTGTGTGTGTGTGTGTGTGTGTGTGTGTGTGTGTGATTGTTGCAATATATATATTGCAACAGCAGGGTCAATTTTGTCATTTAAGAAAGAGTTGGATAAGTATATGGATGGGAGGGCGATGGAGGGATATGGGCAGAGTGCTGGTAAGTGGGATTAGAGGAGAGTACTTGGATCAGTGCGGACTAGAAGGGGCAAATTGGCCTGTTTCCGTGCTGTAATTGTTATATGTTATATGGTTATATCTTCTCTTACAGTGAAAAATTATGATACTGTATCTCTTTCCCTCCATGATGAAATGATTACAATCTGTATTAAAATAAGACTGGTAAATCTGAAGAAATAGTTATCATTCCAAAGCGGAATACATGTTAAACAATGTTCAGTTTTTTCAATGATGATGTAAGTAGATTTAAGTGATTATATGAAGCAGATGAATTATTAGCATTAAGAAGCCAAATAGCAGCAAATTATTTACAACTTAATTTATTGTGAGCCTCTGTATTTTTACAATGTGATATTAAGAAAAGGTTTATGATTTCATAATATATTAACTGCAATCAAAGCAGCTGGAATTCATGTCAATGAAAATCGCAAACACAGATAGCACACATGAAATAGCCTTTAAGATAGGAATGTGTCATTTTAAACAGTGTAGTGAACGGATATTCCTTTGCACAATTAATGCATGCAATCTGCTTATTTGCTTATTTTTTTTATTTCTGCAGACCACAACAGCATCATTTACAATGATTAACTTGGTCAAATTATGTTTGGTGTTCATCATATTGTTTGCTTTTGTCTGCTTTAAGAGCAGATTCTCCAAAAGTAGCTCCTAACATGTTACTGGATTGTTAATTTTGTTTACAGGGAAATATCAGCATGCAAAGCTGGCAGATAGTGAGGAGTGTTCCTTCTCTTGACTCCATGATGCCTCTCTGCAGAGTAAACCCAGCAACCCAATTTGTCCTTCTCTGATGCCCTGAACTCTGGATCATATTGTCTCCAACAGGCACACAACTGCGATGATAGAATGCTAGTGATCCTCCTGACCACTAGAGGGAGTTATGGGCTTGTTTGATGCAGCTTCGGTTGGATTCAAGATGGATGCCTCCATATGGTTTTGTGTGTGTGCTTTAGCTGTGTTAAACAGAAGATGTCCCTAACTTGGTCACACTGCTGTAAGTAAAATCCATAAAGGTCATGCAGCAGCTTCTTTATTTCAGACATCTAGAATCAGCTCAGAGAACATATGCTCAGAGAGGCAGGTGCAACTTTCAGATTTCAGCTTTATTGTCAGACTACATACATGACATCACATACAGATTCTTTTTTTTCCTGTGGGTGAGGTAGAATATCCACTTATTGGTCGTGCAAAAAAAAACTGCTCAATATACACATGCAAACAGATTGTGCAATACAGCGAGAAGAAAAAAAAATGCAAAATTAGCCCTTGACTGAGTTTGGTGTTGGGGTGTCTGAAGGTGGAGAGGGTGGCAGCTGCTGGCATGAGTCTTTCCTGATGACAGCAATGAGAACAGAGCACTTTCTCGGTGATGTGGATCCTTGAAGATCACTGCTGCTCTCTGACGACAGCGTTCCGTGTAGATGTTTTCGATGGTGGGGAGGGTTTTGCCTGTGATGTCCTGGGCTGTGTCCTCTACCTTTTGCAGGGATTTACGCTCACAATGACTTGAGGGTGAGGGCTGTGTGGAGAGTAGGGCAATGGAGCAGCTCCCTCTTGGGGCAGAAGAGCAATGGACAACCTGACTAACCATCTAACTTAACCATCACTACCCGAAGAATCAACATGGCGATGTTGTATGGTACCAAGGACTGAGACAGGATTCTTGGGGCAGGACGTGCCTAGTTCAAGGCCTTGAAAAGGCCAATGTAAGATTTGCATTCTTCCTATCAAGATTAATGTTTTTGGTGAATGGATAAGGGAAAGGTAGCTTTGAGTCCCAATGTTATGAGTACTGGGGATTAACGTGACATTCAAATGGAGGTCACACCAGCAGAGACGATCAAGAGGGGAGTAGTTGAGGGTTGTTGGGTCGCAGGAATGTAAAAATAGGCTTCACTTCCAAAATACTTAAATTCAGATCCTTTGGTGGAGAAGAGAGATCCTTCACTGTCTTCATTTGTTGATTTGCAAATACTGATGAAGGGCAGGTCTGCTCCTTCCCACTTAATTATTCTTTCTCAACTGATTGTAATTGCACAGCTGGTCTCCAGTGCTGGAAGTGACAGGCAACATGACCCAGGGAGGCACTGGAATTGCTGACCACAGTGGGCAGGACCATTCAACATTAATGAAAGTTTCCTGAATGCATTATTTCAAAGATTTAAAAAAAACATGCCAAGAGCTAAGAAGGCAGTTGATCAAACTGCCCACACCCACTGTGAAGTATCCACTTCACCAGTAAGCTTTCTTATGTTAAAAAAAAGAGCTACTTGCGTATTTGTTCAATACACAAATGTGTGGAGAAACTCAGGAGCATCTATCAGAAGTAAATGGTAACCAGTAAAGGGCGCCATGGTTAGCGTTGCAGTTTGTGCAACGCTGTTGCAGCGCCAGCGATCGGGGATGGGTTTCGCTGTCTGTGAGGACTTTGTACATTTTCCCCGTGTCTGCATGGGTTTTTTTTCCAGGATCTCCAGTTTCCTCCCATCCTTCAATAAAGTACCCCGGATTGTAGGTCAATTCCTTGTAATTGGGCAGCATGGGCCCATGGGCCGAAAGGGCTTGTACCGTAAAGTATGTCTACATTTTTAAAAAAATTAAAATTAAAATATTTTGGGCCTGAGCCCTCCATCAAGGGAGTGTTACCCTTTACTTCCCAAAGATGCTGCATGACCGGATGGTTTCTCCAGCACATTTGTGTATCGCTCTTGACCCCAGCGTCTGCAGACTTTCCTGATGAATTGCTTAGGTGTTCATCTTAATATGCAGTTCCTCAGGTAATGAAGCAACCCATGCCCACATGTGGCAAGAAGTGGACAACAAAATGTGTGTCAAGAAAATGGAAAGCCATTAAGTACCAAGCATTGGCTAATTCTAGCAGAAGGGAAGATATCCATTTTCTCGGGATTCAGTGGCACTGAGAACATCAATATCCTGGGGTTCTCATTGGTCAGAATCTGATACATCTACAAGATCTGACCAATGTATCATTGGGCCATTTACAATTTTTTGACTGCTAGTACGATGGTAATCAAATAGAATTAACTTGAAATCCACATTTGAAAGAAACAATTACTAAGACAATTTTAAAAAATAGTGAAATTCTGAAAGCATTCTGTTTGGAAGCACTTTTAGTTCTGCCTATGAGATTTAGAGAGCCTTAATAAAATGCAAACCACACACACACAAACAAAATTCCAATCTGTTGCTGGTAGCTTTGTGCACCAATTACCATCTAATTTGGACATTATCATCTTAAATTAAAATGAACAAGATTGATTCAGTTAACCACAAAATTAACTATGCGACTTTGGGTATGGATGGGTGCCTACTGGTCAGTCTGGATACTGGTTGGCCGGTTCCTATGCTGTGTGAGTGTGACTCAACGCAGCACTTTAAACTGACCTTGTATGTGGATTACATTCAGAGATTCTGCCAAGAGCTCATTGTTGTGAAGACTCTTCCAATTGAGCTGCCTTAGTCACAAGGGCACAACTAGCTGCAGAAATCTTTTCAAATTTGTCCTTTGGCTTTGCTATGGATAGTGCTAAAAAGCAACTAAATGCAACAATACCTTTGATGAAGAGCTCAAACCCAAAATGTTGGTAACATATCTTTGCTACATAAGGAACGCTACGTGCCGTGCTAAGTTTCTCCAGCACTTTTATTTCTTAAATGATACCTATTACTGACTGCTTGAGTAGCAATTTATTGTTTGGAAGGCCAAAATAAAAATGTTATGTCTGAGGTAATTATCCCTGTCTTAAATCAAATCAAACAGTGAAATTGACGCAGGAGTGGGCATTCTGAACCTTCAAACCTGCTGCTCCATTCAATAATTATTTAAAATTTATTAAGATGGAAATTTAGACACAAAACCTGACCTGGGTAACCAGGTTATTACCTGGTTTGTAGGGTTTGCCTTCGGAAGAAACAATAAGCAGAATCGGTCCATTCTCCTGCATGATTTGAAAAAATTAAAGCAATTCTCAGATTGGAAGATTTTAAGATAGGATGTGTCCCTGGAGCAAAGGCGATTGAGGGGTGGCCTGATAGATGTGTATAAGATAGATGTGTATACTCTGGTAGTGGAATCAGAAACAAAAGAGTCTAGATTTAAGAGAAAGGACTTATATGGGCATCTGATGGGCAAGTTTCTATTTACACAGAGAGCATTGACATCTGGAATCTGTTGCGAGGAGGCGATGGAATCAGATATAATTGCTTTGTAAAAGGTCATTCAGACAGACACTTAAAGAGGCAAGGTCATAATGGTGGGCAAAGGGATTAGTGTAGATTGGTAAAAAGGTCAGTGTGGACATGATTTCTGAAGTGGTCATGTCTATGCTCCACAACCCAATGATTTTATGACTCCAAGACCACATTTCAATTGAGAGAGTCACACGTGGGACCAAAAAAAAAATCAAAGTTCAGTAAAACAGTAGCTTCAATTTAAAAAGATCGGTCAATTGGAAAGCATGATTTTTTATTCTCATTCCAAAATTATTTGTATCATCCTAAGAAAGCTTTAAGATTAGCTGAGCCATGCATTACACATCAGCCGATATTCTGTACGGGAGCCAAGAAAATCACTGAGTAGAATTTGGTTGCTTAGAAAATTAATTTATAATAAATTCAATGTGCTAAATTTATCACTAATTATTATTTTAGACTTGCCCCAACAATTGTGAAATTAGCCAAAACCATATTAGAATTGGTTCTGGAACCCATTTGAGAGAAGCTGTGTGGATTAGGGAGAGACCTGAATGTACTGAAAATACATGGAAATCCTAGAGAGTGAAATTTATGGCATGAACGAGGTATGAATCCAAAGTTGGGAGTCTTGTCAAATTGTGCAAGAACAACAACCTGAGTCTCAACATGGACGTCAAAGGAGATGGTTATGGACTTCAGGAGGCTGAAGATCTCAACCTCGCTACAACACATCAATGGCTCTGTCATTGACAGAGTTGACAACACAGTGTTTCTTGGTGCGCATATAAAAGACGACCTATCCTAGTCCAAAAACACCTCCTCATGAGTCACGAAGGTGCACTTCCGAAGGAGGCTGAGGAGGGCAAGGCTTCTGGTGCCCATCTTGACAACTTTTAACATGAGCACAATTGAGAGTGGTCCTGTCTGGCTGCATCATTGTGTGGTATGGTAGCCACAAAACATCAGAGTGGAAATCAATATAAAGTATTATCAAAATGGCCGAGAAGATCATTGGGATACCTTTCCTCCATTGACCACATTTATCAAGAGTGTTGCTTAAATAGGGTTCCAAAATTATTGAAAACCCCTATCATCCATCTCACAGTATCTTCAGCCCACTACCATCAGGAAAGAGGTACGAAAGCATCAAAATCAGGACTGCCAGTCTGGGAAATAGCATCTTCCTGAAAGCAGTGTGATTCATAAAGGGAATCCTGTAACCTTGGGTCTCTATGAATGAAACTGAGTGAACGATTTAAAATATTTATATATAATTATTTTATATTATTCTTGATCAGATGGGGAATTGGGCTAAGGAACAACAGATGCCCTTCAGCTCGGAGAAGTGCGAGATACTCCAATTGCTTAAATCGAACGGGGCAAAACTTACTCTGTTAATGGTATTGTCCTAAAGAGTGTTATGGAGTAGAGAAACCAAGGGATACAGGTACATAGGTCTTTTGAGATGGCAGGACTAGTAGACAGAGTATTAAAGAGTGCATTTGGTACACTTGCGTTCATCAGTCAGAGCATCGAATACAAGTGGGAAATCATGTTGAAGTTATACAAGATATTGGTGAGGTCACACTTGGAATATTGTGTGCAGCTTTCGCTGTTTAGCTATAGAAAGGATATTATAAAGTTGGGAGGGGTACAGTTTATAGATACTGATGAGTAGAAATTGTGCTTGGCCCGCAGGATAAAGAATCTCAAGGTTGTTTGTGATGCCATGTATGTATTCTGACAATAAATTTGTACTCTGAACTCTAAAGAGGTGAATGAAGTTGTTGCCAGGATTAGGGAAATTGATTTATTGTGAGAAATTGGAAAAACTAGGCCTTTATATTTTAAAGCAAAGGAGGTTGAGAGAGGGTCTTATTGAGGTCTACAAAATCATGAGGGGCGTAGATAATTGGAATCCACAGACATAGTGATAGTCTCTTTCCAAGAGAGAGAGAATCTAAGATGAGAGGACATAACTATAAGGTGAGGGTGGTGGGATTTAGAAGGGATGTGAATGAACAGTTTTTCACTCAGAGGGTGGTGACCATATGGACCGCGCTGCCAGACATAGTAGGGGGGGTGCTGTATTAGCTTAGCTTCCTTTAAAAGATATTTGGAAAAATAAAACATGGATGGGAGGGATTTGGAGGGGTATAGGCCTGATACGGTGAAATAGGTTGAAGCAAGAAGGCTTATTGTTCAGCATGGACCAGCTGAACCTATGGGCCTGATTCTGTGCTGAAGGATTTTATGAGTCTAATATTTGGCTATAGACTCATGGGGTTTGTTCCACCATAATAGTTTTGTACTTTTCTTATTTGCCTCCTTAAATGCTATGTAATTTGTTTACTGCTGGTTGGTGAGCTTTCCAACTCTCCTTAACTGTTTGATCTTATCTTGCAGAGCCAAACTATTTCTTCCACTCAACTGCCTCTGCTTTATCAGCCTTCTTTCATCCTCCATTTACAGGAACATCCTTTCCACCATCTAAGCAGCTTCCTGCTTTTAAATGTTTTCCATTTCCCAAACTTACCACTCTTTAAATCATATAACGGCATTTTGAATTCATATTGTCAACTAAATTGCAGTTGGACATTTTTAGTGGTACACTATACTTTATCTGACATGTATGACTCACTTATCTTCAAAATTAATATAAATTAAGCCACCTCACACTTAGCAATTCTATCCTTCTGACCCTTGCACAGGTTTTCAATCTTTCAATCCCTTTACATAATTGACTGTTTTAAACAATATGGTTTTAATGTAGCTGAAAGCATTTTCTTCATGGAAACATAACCAGAAAGAATATTGGTGCTGAAATATGTGATTCGATGCTGGGCTGAATCCAGCAACAGAAAAAAAGTCTGCAGATGCTGTCACCTTTGGGCTCTCACAGCATGAGGGCACCACCCGATTGTTCCTTATGGATGGTTTCTGGGACCGGGCCCCATCTGCTCTCATGAGTGAATGCTCGCCATTGCTGAGGGACACAGGCCTTGCCTGCTCTTCGAGTAGATTTTCTTGGACTAGCTACCTGAGGATGTCCGACTCTTGCTCACCAGTGAGGACTTCAGCGACCCCAGGAAAGTCGCAACCCGGGTGGATGTGCTCTGGAGAGCAAAGAAAGAAAACGGCGCCTCAGTGGAGCAGATCGCTAGGCTCCGCACACAGACAACAACAAGGCCATAGCAAACAAAGAGGAAAGTGGAGCCCCCAACAGCATTGCTTCCATCACCAACAATATGGTGCGGGGGCCCGTCGTTGCCGCCCATCCTGCACATTTCAGGGAAACGCCATAGCCAATCGTTGTTAATGGCTGCGGCAGTTGGCCAACGTGACAGCCTCCTCTACGTGTGGGACTCTCTGTCAGGAAAGTCCTTCCTCGTTGACACCAATAAAAGTGTCTCCCCCCACCCCTTGGCCTACGACACCCAGTATAGCAAGCTGGGCCCAGCACTGAGGTCAGCAAACAGCATCACCGTATGGACTTTCGGCACCCACACTCTCCCCCTCCATGACACAACAATTCCTGGGAGCAGACTTCCTGTGAGCCCACTGCCAGCTGGTGGTCCTTAAAGGGCGCTGTTTGGTGCACACTGGAACTTTTCAAACAATGCCCCGGGGGAAGCCGAGTTACCTGCCCCCCAGCTCAACTCGTTACTTTGTCCAACAATGCATTTACGCAGATCCCAGCGGAGTTCCCTTCAATCATGGCACCACAGTTTTTCTCCGTGGAACTGAAGCATGGAGTAAGGCACAACATTCTCACCGAGGGCCCCCCGCTCCATGCCAGGATGCGCTGTCTTCCCTCCTGTGAGGCTCACCCTCGCCAAGGAGGAGTTTTAAAAAATGGAAGAGCTGGGGATAGTGCAGCGTTCCAACAGCTGCTGGGCCTCTCCCCTGCATATGGTACCGAAAACAGCAGGAGGTTAGAGGCCATGTGGTGACTGTCGCTGCTTCAATGAGGCCACCATACCCGCCAGCTACCTAGTGCCCCGTATCCAAGACTTTACCGCTAACTTAAACAGGGCACAGGTGTTTTCAAAAGTCGTCCTCATCAGGGGCTATCACCTGAACCCGGTCCATCCCGATGACATCCCTAAAACTTCCATCATTACCCCTTTTGGACTCTTTCAATTCCTCAAGTCCAAAGAATGCAGCCCAGACCTTCCACAGGCTGATTGATGTGGTGGGCCAGGAACTCCCTTTCAAGTTCATATATTTGGACCCATAATCTCATCACCAGCCGCAACAACACAGAACACGTGGCTCATCTAAGGCAACTGTGAGCCCAGCTGCAAGAATTTGGACTAACTATACTGCTAAGTGCCAGTTTGAGTTGGAAACGATCGACTTTCTGGGGCATCGAATCAACAGGCCCAAAAAGGTAGAAGCTATTCGCCATTTCACCAAGCCCGGCACAGTGAAGGGGTTGCAAGAATTCACTGGTATGATGCACTTTTATCACCTATTCGTACCAGCAGCAGCCCACATCATGTGCCCCCTTTTCACGCTCATGGCATTACCTGGGACATTACCATTGGCCTGGAAGGTGTTCCAGAAGGCCAAAGATGCACTGGCCAATTCAAACCTTCTGGTACATCCCAGACCAGAGGCACCAACCGCTCTCCCAGTAGACACCTCCAGCATAGCGATAGGAAGCACACTGGAGCAATTTATCAAGGGGCACTGGTAGCCACTGGCCTTCTTTAGCAGGCACCTCCAGCCATCCGAACTCAAATACACCCTAGGAGCTATTGGTGTTGTACCTACCAGTCAGGAAATTCAGGTTTTATTTGGAAGACAGGTAATTCAGGGTCTTCATGGACCATAAACTGTTAACCGTTGCCTTCCACAAAGTGTCTGACCCTTGGTTGGCCAGACAGCAATGACACCTCTCATACAAGTCTGAGTTCACCACGGACATCCAACACATCGTGGGTAAGAGGAATATGGTGTCCAACGCACTGTCCCACCCCGTGATTGAGTCCATCCAGGCCATGTCCCTGGGAATAGACTTTTCCGCCCTAACCAGGGCACAGCAGGTGAACCCTGAAATCCCAGCATAGAGAACAGCAGTTTCTGGCCTCAGGCTGGAGGATGTTGCCATTGGTCCGGGTAACCAGATGGTCCTCTGCAACGTCTCCACCGGCAAACCTTGTCCCATCTTGCTGGCTCTGTAGAGGCGGCAGGTCTTTGATGCTGTGCACAACATTGTGCACCCAGGCATCAGGACTTCTGTTAAAATGGTGGTCAGTAGGTTTGCCACGGCCTTCGGAAACGGGTCAGTCAATGAACCAAGACCTTTACGCTCTGCCAGACATTCAAGGCAGCCCCCCAGACATTTGAGCCAGCACGACATAGGTTCAGCCACATTCATATTAATATTGTAGGGCTGCTGCCAGTTTCCCATGGGGCGATATATCTCCTCACCATGATCGACCACTCCACGAGGTGGGTGGAGGTGATCCCATTGGCTGACACAACCACCAAGACCTGCACCAGGGCACTGATTAATACCTGGTTGTCAAAGTTCAGAGTCTTGGAGCATACGACTTCCGATAGAGGTACACAGTTCACTTCGGGACTCTGGATGGTGCTGGCCAAGTTGTTGGGAACCCAGCACCACCATATCACGGCTTCTCACCCACAGGCTAATGGGTTGGTGAAGCAAGCAAATCCTAGATAATTTTTTTTAAATCGAGAGTCTGGATTCTTGGGTGGTCTGGATTTCAGGCAACTGGACTTTTGGACTTCTACTATATACTATTTTCATACCAAGTAAGAATTTAAGTGCATTGTACTTATGTTGAGTATATGACAGTACACAGGCAGTCCCCGGGTTACGAACGTCCAACTCATGGACAACTCGTATTTACAAACATATTACGATTTGTTGGTGATTTGTCAGCTCACGGAAATAGAGTGCGTCCACCTTTTAAGTCAGATCATGGTAATGTACCATGTCTCTATCCTTGTAAATCTGATGCAAGAAAAGCTCTGGCAAACATCTCTTGAAGCCCACTTCAAGAAATTTGACTAACTGATGCTAAATTCAACTTAAAGACAAACTTAGGAACAGATCTCATTCGTGACCCGGGGACTATCATTAATAGTGCTTTAATTCAAGTTATTTCATAGTGTCACCTCTGTACTTGATCTCTGGAGTTCCTCAATTGTTGCTTCATTTTTCAGCAAACCTACCACTGCTTGTCATTCAGTCTCTCCTGATCTTCATCTGATCATCTATCAACTGTTTTGTTCTCTCTAGTCCTTCCCCCTTTTTCTGCTACTTAAAACTTACTTTAATTTCTCACTTTCCCTGGTTCCAATACAATTATTAATCCTAAATGTCGCTGCTTGGTCAGAAAGAATCGTTCCATTTATATTTTAGAATTTAGCTCATTTATTTTTGTGAGGGCTTGAAGATTATTTGTTTAAGAAGTATTAGAGAATTATTTTTCTCTATCAGGTGCATTGTATCTTGTAGACCACATATCACAGAGCTGAAGATGTCCCTTTTCCAACAGAAATTTGACTTCTTGAGAATGAGTCCAGTTGAAGCCTTTAAGTTGTTGATTATGTCAAGATTAACAATTACTCTTCTTAGTGTTTTCTTTGAATGGTGTGCCCATTGTGATTTTCTTTTCCTTACAGGTCTTGCTAGGGGTCATGTGCCCCATGATGAGTGGGATTGAGATAAGTTTTAGGAATGTATTTGCTGTGGTGGGGAAGGGTTTGGGAGAAATACGGGCTTTGGGCATGCATATGTACATGAATGGCTTTGTTAATTAGATTTTGAAAGTCTCTGAAAACTGAAAAAAAGATTAGCAATTGCTTTTAAGTACACAATTCTCTTGGGAAGAAGGCAGGCCATTAAGTGAAGAGAAACCAGTGAAGCTCAACTGAAGTCTATTATCAATCTTTAAACAGTTCACTTCTCACTTGTAGCTGCTTTATATATGTTATTTAAGATAAACTGGTGAAAGCCTACACAAACTTTGTTGTGTGGGATGATAAAATCAATTCAAAAAAGTTTTCAATGATGACAAAAAGTCTTAACTTTATCTGCGAAAATTGGTGTTCAGTAGATCAGATTGTGCATCGATCAGAATCAAGAGTTATTGTCATGAATAAGTCATGAAATTGGGTGTTTTGTGGCTGCATCACGGTGCAAACATTCATATTATAACCATCCTACTACATTAGTATATTAAAAAAAGTACACCAAAAGTAAAGTAGGGTCTTTGGTTCATTGATGATTCAGGAATCTGATGGCAGTGGGGAAAAAGCTGTCCTTGTGCCATTGAGTGCTCATCTTTAGGCTCCTGTACCTTTATCCTGGATGGTAGCAAAGTGACAAGGGCAAGGCCTAGACGACGTGGGTGTTTGAGGATAGAAGCTGCTTTTTTAAGACACCACCTCATGTAGATGTCCTCAATGGAGTGAAGACTGGTGCCTGTTGTGACAGATTATGTTGTGTTTGTATTGTATATAATTTTGGAAGATAAAGCGTGGCAGGTATTGTTTAGTGTAGATCACATACAAACACTTCAAAAAAGTTCTCATTTAAAATATCGGAGCTCTGCTCAAACTAGACTGGGCGGCTCCGAAAACCTTTGCAAAAGCTTTGGGGAGTGCCCAAGGGACTTCACTAATGGATTGTTGTTTGAAAAGCAACAAATGAAAGAACTTGGAGGATTAGGTTTGGACCCACAGTCTGTCTGAGTGGAGGATGCAGTTCTAAGAGGGTCATGCGGTTTTGCAAGCAGAGAGAGTAAAACAGACTTTTCTCAGAGAGAAAGAGAGAGAGTGAGAGAAAGAGAGAGAGAGAGAGAGAGAATTCAGTTCTGCAGTGCTAGAGCTCAGCAGCAGCAGCTGGGACTGGAACAGGACAAGCTGGAAAGATTGTGGAAAAAAAAATTTTGAAGACAGGTTTTGAGTGCTTAGTTCAGCCTGGTCAAAGCCCTTGTATTCAAGAGGAGAGGACTGGCTGCCTAATGTTTCACTTGAAATAAGAGAAACAAAAAGGAACTCTATGATGACCTGAAAGAAAAAGGTTATCATCTGGAAAACCCTGATGGGGCAAGTTTCTTCGGCGAGACACTGACATGGCTGATTAAAAGGGATCAGTTTGTCTCTTTCTGAAAACTGACGAGAACCTTCCTGAGTGGTAACCATTCACCTTTCAAGCACCAAAGCCTGGTGAAATTCATAGATGTTAAATTCTGTGCACAGTATAAGAATTACCTGCAACCAGTGAACTTGGAGGAGTGAGGAGTGAGATTGGACTATGAATCAAAGAACCTTTCTGAACTTACACACACATGACATACATGTGCGTTTAGAATTAGAAGGGGGGTTAAATTAGGTTAGTTAAGTTAAAGTGTGGTTCTGTTTTCATGTTTAAAGATCATTAAAAGCAACTTTTGTTTAAGTAACCATTTGTCTTGGTAAATATCTATCGCTGCTGGGTTTTGGGGTCCTCTGGATCCATAACTCTGTCACAGGCAGAGTTAACAACCCTCTGGAGTTTATTCTTGTCCTGAGAGTTGGAGCTTCTATTCCAGGCAGTGACGCAATCAGCCAGAATGCTCTCCTGTAGAAATTTATGAGATTCTTTGGTGACATACCGAATCTCCTCAGACACCTCAGCTGCTGGTGAGCGTTTTTTTGTGATTGAATCAGCAAGATACACTGATTAGGAATTTTCTTTGCGGCATTGAATTTGTCCCATTTTCCCAATCTTGGGAATACATATCAATAATTTAAAGAAAGCTTGAACACTTTCAACAGGCACTATTTTTATCCAAGGCTTGTATAAACATGTCACTGAATCATTAACTACTTAGTGGGTCAACAAAATAGCCTCCAGAAATTTATCTAATGGTTGGTATCACACTGTCAAATTGCCAGCTAGACATGTCATTTTTACATTGGAATATTGAGTCCTTATTGTCAATTAGACAGCAGTTGGGCATGCCGCAATAACCCCGATGAACATGACAGTGGAATAAGCAACATGTCTGAACAAATCTACAGCTATTTTAAATTCTTCATCGTCATTTTAGAATTTAATCTTGTGACAGCCACAGAACTGGTAGAACAGAGGGATTGGGGAATAATTCCCGGAAAGTGGTATCACAGGTAGATAGGGTTGTAAGGAGAGCATTTAGCATATTGGCCTTCATAAATCAAGGTATTGAGTATAGGAGTTGGGATGTTATGATAAAATTGTACAAGACGTTGGTGACGCCAACTTTGGCGTATTGTATATAGGATTGGTCACCAGACTACAGGAAAGATATCAATACATTTGAAAAAGTGCAGAGAAGATTAACTAGGATGTTGCTCAGACTTCAGCAACTGAGTTACAGGGAAAGGTTAAACAGGTTAGGACTTTATTCCCTGAAGAGTAAAAGAATGAGGGGAGATTTGATTGAGGTATTAAAAATTATGAAGGGTCTAGATAGAGTAAATATTGGTTGAATTTTTCCCACTGAGGGTAGGTGAGATACAAACCAGAGGAAATGGGTTAAGGGTGGAAAGGGAAGGGTTTAGAGGGAACATTAGGGGGAAACGTCTTTGCACAGAGATTGGTGGGAGTGTGGAATGAGCTGCCAGCTGAAGGGATGAATGCAGGCTCAATTTTAATTTTTAAAAAGAATTTGGATATGTATATGGATTGGAGGGGTATGGAGGGCAATGGTTGGGGTGCTAGTCAGTGGAACTAGGCAGAAAAATAGTTTTACATGGGTTTGAAGGGCCTGTTTCTGTGCTGTATTGTTCTATGGTTCTATGGCAACCTAATTGATATTTTAGTACTGAATGTCTGACTAATTTCCAGTTTTAGTGATGGTGCAAGGTCCAAAAAGGGAAGTATTGTGCTTTTTGTCAGCCCCAGAAATGTATTTTGGAGTGTTACTATTCCAAGACTTCAATCAATTGAAACAGTGACTTGTATCTGGGAATTACATTCTTTCCACTGGTCTGAATCTTGCGAACTGTATTGATAATGCCTTTGAGGAAGGGGTCTCCCCAATTCTATTGAAAGTGAATCTTGCACTTTGAGATGTCTCTTCACAGCTGGCACAAGTGATTTACACAGCAGGTGTTGGGCGATGAAGATATTTGCATGTACTTGACCGACCCCCAAGCTATGTTGAGGATCATTGGTTCTGAATGAAAGGAATGACGATAGTATTTTGAGCTACCTAGATTTTTAATATTGACAGGCATTCTTGGTTGCCACTTTCTCAAACACACAAGAGATCGCAACCATTGTATAGCCTGGTCATCTAATCAGAAGAAAGAAGCACCAATTTCCAGACAGACATTTCGCTGGGGTTAGAGCAACGCTATAACCATGCCAGCGACCTGGGTTCAAATCCAACCCTGTCTGTGAAGAGTTTGTACATTCTCCCTGTGTCTGAGTTGGTTTCTTCCCAGTGTTCCAGTTTCCTCCCACCCTTCAAAAGCTATGAGGTTGTAGGTTAATTGGGGCATTTGGGTGGCACAGGCTCCTGGGCCAGAAGTGCCAACATTTTCAAAAAATTCACATTTATGGAAATCATGCAACATGAAGCAGCAATCATACCCCAAGATCCCAGGAATAAATTGGAGAACGGCTGTTATCCTTCTTGTTTAAGCTGTTGTTTTAGGTAAACAAAACCCAGGAGTGACTCTTCAGTGAACACTTTGCAGAAACATCAGAAGCCTTGTAGTTATCCAACCAGCCAGCCTGTCTCCAATTCCAAACATCATTTCATGATGTCATTTCAATTAGCACCTACTTGTGAAATGTGCATATCATTCTCCAAAGTTTCTGCAATGTTACTGGATATGCATTCTTAGTATTTCAAATAAGATCAGTTTTAAAATGTGTGTATGTATCTATCCCTCTCTAATCTTACCAAATTCCTTCCAATATTTATCCATTGTATCAGTAAGGAATTGCTTAAGGTGGTATGTGAGTGGGAAGTGAAGGTTAAGAATCACTGCTCTAGACCTAATTGTTAATTAAATATTTTGCTTGAGAAAAATTGTTATTGGCCCATTTCCTTCGGAATTATGAAACCATGCACACAACGAGTCAATTATGTACAATTAAAACAGTAGTTTTCAAACTATTTCTTTCCCACTCACAGACCACCTGAAGCAATCCCTTACTAGTCACAGCACTGGTGGGATAGGGAATCCTTAAAGTGGTCTGTGAGTGGAAAGAAAAAGGATGAAAACCACTGATTTAAAGGGATTATAAAATATTTACTAATTGATTTTTTGGCTGTTACTGCAACTCTGTGATCACTTCAGTTACCCACAGTTAATCTTCCTTTGATCACCCCAATAAAGAATCAAATTGCCATCCTGCAAGGGGTTACTGTTGGATTTCTTACAATATCCTTGTGGTGTTAAGGAATCCATTCTAATGTCCTTGATCCTTGGGCATACTTTGATTTCATTGAAAGGATGTATAGGTTTAATTGAAAAGATGAGTCACTTAGCTTCTGTACAACAATAATTGCAGACACGTCTGAGCCCACGACAATTGCTTTAGCTGAAATAGTTTTCTTTGACAGGTCAAGCAGAGGGTTTGGGGTGGGAAGGAGGTGGGAAATCTCACCTGAAACTGTTCAGGTCAGATAAAATCAGATAATTTCATTGTGCTGACTCGACAAATGGATCAAAAGTGATAACAACAGCTATGTCATGGAAAGGTAGCAAAGACTGTTCTCTCTGGCTGACTGCTTGATGAACAGTATTTTATGAAGAACCATTCCAAGAATACAATTGCCAGACATGGCGGATTAATTTAGAGGCTGTGATTTGAAGCCAGGTATCTTGCAAGGGACTATACTGATCCTTGCAAAAGTCAAGGATATATGTTGGTGCAAGAGAGGAAATACTCTAGGTCTAGGGTATTTGCAGGATCCTTGAAGGAATTTGATAAACTGATTTATGAATTATACAGAGTCATTTGAGATGGGGAAATATTAGTTGACCAATGACTGGTTAAAGACTGGTTAAGATTCACTGATAGTGAAACTTGATTGACTGGAAATTTAATCTCTGACTGGTAGCATGAAATGTGCGATATAGTTGTGTAAACATGCTGCTTCCCACATTTTCTTTTTATCATAAAAAGAGCCCATTCAATCCACATCTGCTCTCAGTCCTATCCCCCACTCGTTTTCTTATGTTCCCTTTAACATGGTAATCAACTCTCCCTGAAATTTCTCTTAACCACCTGCACACTGCAAACACAAACAGACCTAACCTCAGACAGACAAACAGTATATATGCATAGTATTTATACACAAATATTAAATTAAATAAATTGTTGAATCACAGAGAGTTTGTATGAGCAGTTCATCAGTCATTCAGCAGTCAAACTGCTCATGGGCAGAAGCTGTTTCTCAGCCTCGTGATTCTGGCTCTGATTCTCCTTTCTTTGCCAGCTGGAGTACCTGAAAGATACTGTGTGTGGGTTGTGGGGAAGGGGCCTTCAACAATTCTGTGAGCCCCCTTCAGAGAACGATCCCAGTAATACTTAGGCAGGGAATCATTTTTTTAAAACTTATTTTAAATGCTGCCGGGTGTGATAATATGTTCCCTTTGAGATACATTAGAAATGCCAATTAATTCATTTTTCGCCAACATTGCACGCAGGGAGACATCTGATGCATTCTACATACAAGGGATTTCCGAATCGATTTTTAAAGATCCATAATGACATTGTATTCTGTGTGACAAGAGTAAGTGAAGCTTTGTTACCAAACTGCAACCTAATGGAATCTAAACTAGAGTTACAAGAGGCTGTAGATGCTAGAATCTGGAGCAAAAAAAAATCTGGTAGAAGAACCTTGTGGGTGAAGCAGCATCAGTAAGAGATAAGGAATGGTTGAGGTTTCATGTTGGAGCCCTTCATCAATGCTCGATCTAGGACTGGTGCACATGATGATAAAATGTGTAGGTGCAGGTTTTGGCCTCGTTAGGATGTTTTGCCCATGTCAGGTTGCCTCAGTGCTTCAAGCAACCAAAAAAAAACAATCTGCTGGAGGAACTCAGTGGGTTGTGCAACATCAGTGGGAGATCAAGGATTATCAGCATTTTGGATCAGAACCTTTTGTCACGATACTTGATGAAGGGTTCTGACCTGAAACACTGACAATAATCTTCAGAGAAGTCTCTTCATACTTGCACAAAATCATACTTTCCATACGTTTAGCAATGTTTAGATTCCTAAGTAGAAAATGTGCAGATAACCAGACTAAAAATTGAAAATGAAGACAGTCTCGTGAAAAGAAATAGCTTGTTTTGAACACCTGTTTGAAAGAAGGGAAGGGGTTTCTACTGTTGGGTCTGGGCAAATGGAGATTTGCTAGTCTTGCAGATGAGGAACCATGATTAAGAAATACATACCAGGTTGCATAAATACCAGGTCACATGATATGACTAGAAACAAAGCCACATGGTGTGAGCTGACAAAACTAGCTTGACCAGACCTGAGCAGGATTAGCATATCTAAAATTGATACAGCTGCAAAACAAGGTTAAGATGCAAAAAAAACAATAACCAGCTGCAAGATAAAGAACAACCAGCTTCTAGAAACATGTAAAACTGCACGTAGTGCCCATCTAAAGGACTATATAAGATGAACTAAAACACTGTATGAGTTGAGTAAAGCTCAGTGCAGCGAATGAGTGACACTGTCTACTCATTTTATGTACAAGTGTAATACAACAAAGATGGTTGTACGATCATTGATCGTGCTGTGGTTTTATTGCAGCACAGGTTGACGTTAACAACTGTTTTATTTTTATCTTAATTCTATTTTACCATTTCAAATTCTTCACCACCCAGCAAATCAAACAACTGAATTATTAATCTTCGACGTTACCTGAGAATAATCTACCTGAGTATGATTCATGTCAATCTATTTACCTTGTCCAATCTTAACAGCTGATAAATGTTTATCTTCCTGCTGAGATAAAACTCAAACCAACCCTTGCAAACATTACAACTGAACCAAAGAAAATGCATGAGTCAAACATGATTAGGAGAATTTGCCTGAAACTGAGAAAGTCTTTTATGGTTTAAAATGAGCAAGAACAATCTGAGCTAGTTGCGTTTTGTATCTTACAAATGAACTATGCTTTATTTTCTCACTGTATTTCCAATTTTGGCCTGCATTTAAAAAAAAGATGTAGACTGTTTCTGAGCCTGTTTCAGGTAACAATTACTAAATGACTGACCAATACTTCAATTCAGTTTATCCACTTTAACCACTGATACTAATATATAATAAAAATCTATTAATCTTATTCTTGAGGATTCCCAAAGAGCATTTTGTACAAAGGGATTGGATTTTCAGATTGTGGAATCAAGGCAATTGATTTCCTTCTATCAATATTTTACCATGCATCGTACTTGTGCTATTCCTTCAGTGGTATATGAAAGAACCTTCTGTAGTGTTTCTCAACATTTGAACCCATTAGTGAACTCCATCTCATTCCCATTCATCATTATATTACCTCTAGAGAATAAAGCACAGCACTTGGGACTATCTGAATTGGCAGGAGGTGCACAAGCCAGAGTTTAACTTCAAACGGTGACGGAAGTAGTTGAGAGCACGTGCGTGCATATTTTTCCCATTTGTTACAAACAATGGAGAAGTCCCCAGCAGAAAGAGAACATCAGGAGGAGAGCAGCACCTAATAGCCTGAATGCGCCTGAGTTTGTCTGATCTCGGAAGCTAAGCAGGACTAGGACAGATCAGTACTTGGAGGGGAGACCGTTGTAGGTTTCTGTGAGGAGCACTGGACAGAGTGGCAACTGTCTGTCTGCCTTAAGATAGACAGAAGTTAAAGAGTTACATTCTAAATGGAGTATTACTTGACAACGACGGAACCTTTACTTTTACTTTCCCCTAGCTCCGTCCAATTCTGTGGAAACAATGAGTTACTGGAAGAACTCATCATGTCAAGCAGCATTCCATAGGTAGAAATGGTCAATTAATGTTTCAGGTCAGAACCCTTTATTGAGCCAAGTCCAAATGAGTCGAAATATTGACTGACCATTCCTACCCATGGATGGTGCCTGAAATATGAGAACATCCAGCAGCTTATTGTTTGGTCAGGGTTCCAGCATCTGCAGTCATTTTGTTTCTCTCCAGTTCTTCGGCTCCTCCTCACTGCATGCTCCATATCCACTCCACCCTTCACAACTTCCCGAAGCACTGAATCCAACGTCTGGGCAGATATTACAATTCAACGGGGGAGGTGAAGTCAAGTGAAGTCAATTCATGTTTATTATCTTCTGATTGCACAAGGACAACCCGATGAGACAAAGTTCTCCGGTCCTCGGGTGCCAAACATTCAGAGATACAACCAAACATAACACATCCAGACAGATAATACATATGCAGGACAAGTTTTCGTGTTATAGAAATAAATAAATAAATAGATGTTGCTTTGACTATATGAGAGTCTGGGATGGTTAGTGCGAGCAGTTCCTTTGGTCGTTCAGCATCCTCACTGCCCGTGGGAAGAAGCTGTTTCTCAGCCTGATGGTGCTGGCTCTTATACTCATGTATCTCTTTCAAATGGGACTAGCTGAAAGATATTGTGTGCTGGGGTGCAAGGGGTCCTCAATGATTTTGTGTGCCCTCTTCAGACAATGATCCCGGTAGATCACACCGATTGGGGGGGGGGGGTGTGGGGAGGGGGAAGGGAGACTCCAGAATTCCTCTCTGCCATTTTTATGTTCCTATGGATTGACCTCTGATCCACTTCTCTGCAGCAACTGGACCACACTGTTAGGGTTAAGGTTAAGTGAAGGAACCTGGTGCTCTCCACTCTCTCCACCACAGAGTTATTGATGTGCAGTGGAGGGTCATTCCTGATCCTTCTGAATTCCAAGATTATCTTCTTCGTCTTGCCCACGTTGAGACTCAGGTTGTTACTCTCGCAACATACCTCAACATTTTCCACCTCTTCGCTGTAGTGCAACTCATTGCAGTTACTGTTGTGTCACCTGCAAACTTCATGACACTGTTGGAGTGGGATCTCGCGATGCAGTTGTGGGAAACTAGTGTGAACAGGAGCAGCTGAGCACACAGCCCTGAAGCGCACCAGTGCTCAGCAGAATGGTGCTAGATATTGTGCTATCGACTCAGATGGACTGTGGACATTCCATAGGAAGTCCAGAATCCCGATGTTGAGTCCCAGTGAGGACAGCTTTTCAACTGTTTACCAGCATCTGGGGAAATTATCGTATTAAATCCTGAGCTGAAGTCGAGGAACAAGTCTATATCGTCTTCTATAGGTGAAATGAACTCCATTAATCTGAGGGCAGACCTGCAGGTTTTATGAGTTGAGCACTAGGAATCTGACCTTCTAGTTCACTTTAAGCACATGGATTTTAAAATAATCCTACTCATTTTGCTAATGTCCACAGCAAACATAAATTTCCTCTTTCAATAAAAACAAGCTGATGTCATGACTGTGCATAACTAAGACATGAAATGTGTGAACGACTAGGATGTGTGGCCAATGTCCAATGTGTAGTGGAGTTCTTGGTTTCCTCATTCATTGGATCAAATCCATTTCTATTACACTTGTGTTCAAATTCATGATGGATCTGAGTAAAATGAGGTGGTGAAATGTTCATTGAGAACTAGAGGAGACAGATTTGAAATGCTTGACAGAAAGATTAGAGAGATGCAGTTAAAAAAAAACTTCTCCAGTCAGTGATCTGCCATAATCTGGAATCTATTGCGTGAATAAGCAAGAGACCAATTCAATTGTTGCTCACAAATGGAAACGGAGGGAGAAAGCTTTGTAGTGTCATAGAGAAAGAATGACGGAATAGATCTGACAAGAAGAGAACAATGGACTGAGCACCAACCTTCCAAGTTGCAATGATTCTGCAATTCTGAAAATCGTATATAAGTGATCAGGTTTGCCCATCTATAGCTTTTAAACTGCACTCCACAATATTCAAATGTCTAACTTCTTTTGAAACAGTAGAAACAAAAAAAATTATGCTTTACATGAGCCTTAATTACAATTTGCAAATTTCTGCAAATGTCTGGTGGAAAGTGTGGCAACTGGCTGTATCATAGTCTGGTGTGGGAACACCAATACCCCTGAGCGTAAAGCCCTCCAAAAGGTCACCCAGGACATCGCTAGCAAAACCATCCCCACCATCAAGAACATCTACAGGGAATGCTGGTGTCGAAAAGCAGCAGTAATCATTGAGGATCCCCACCACCCAGCACTGGTATATTTTCACCATCTGGTTCAGGCACAGCTGCTATCCCTCCATCATCAGACTCCTCAATGAAAAACTCAATTAGGGACTTATTTAAGGACTCTTTTACAATTTATACTTTATTGATTTTTTTTCTCTCTCTCCGTATTGCACTGTGCTTGTTTACATTTTTTTAAAAATACTTTATTTTTTATTTTTCATAAAAAATTAACAATTATAACATTTCAATAAAAATATCTATGCATATATAATTTTGTATAAAGCAAAAATAACCAGATACATACAAAAACCCCCTTCTGTTTCCCCCCCCCCCACTTTTATTAAATACCTTTTTGTACACCATCAGAGGTCACAGATTAGATTAACCTCAAGTTTCAGGGAGAGATCACTTTTGAATTTAGCAGCATTATTAAAGTTGGGTACCAATATAGTTCAAATATGGTTGCTATATTTTAATAAATGCATCATATGTTCCTTAAAATGCATGTTTTTTTTTCCATGATATACAACTATCCATCTCTGCTATCCACTCGCCAAGGTAACTGGAAAATCCGACATCCATGTGATTGTAATGCACTTTTTAGCCTCTGCTAGTACAATTTTAACAAATGAAATTTGAAAATCTGTAAGATCATTACTTATGTCTATAAAGTCATCTAACAAATAAAGTTCTGGATCACCTGGAAAGGTCACCCTTGTAATTCTTATTAATACTTTTCTTGCCAAAATCATCTAACCTTCACACATGACCAAGTTGAATGAAAGATTGTTCCTTCCTCTTTTTTTTTCTTTGGTTTGGCTTCGCGGACTAAGATTTATGGAAGGGGTAAATGTCCACGTCAGCTGCAGGCTCGTTTGTGGCTGACAAGTCCGAAGCGGGACAGGCAGACACGGTTGCAGCGGTTGCAGGGGAAAATTGGTTGGTTGGGGTTGGGTGTTAGTTCACACTTAAATCACAGATCTGGTATTTCTGGCTTAGACTTGTGCAACTTCTGTGGAATGAGATACAGATGATGTAAAAAAATATTGAACCAACCCATATACCTCGCATTACACTATCCACCATACAGACTAGGCTTGCTTTGGTGTTCCAACACCTAAGTCAGACTCTCACTTTTCCTTTGTCTCTGCAGACCAGGTTTAGCACTTTCTAACTGAAGAGCAAAATACATTCTGGTAATAAACTAGGGCATATTACCCATCCAAAGCATTTGATCCATTTCACTAACTCCTGGAGGAGTCGAGGCCTGTCCCCATCTTTCCTTCAAGAAGCTCTCAGTTGAAGAAAACATAAAAATGTTCAATAAGGTTCACCAAAGGTATTTCTCATTTGTTCAAATGACATCAAAACACCATCTTTCTAAAAGTCCGTTATACAATGTATACCCTTTTGCAACCATATGTTTAGAATTATGTTACTCACAATACATTATGACAAAATGGAGCTATTAGCGAAATACCCACTTTTTTTCCAATACATTCATTAATTTCCTGTCATATTTTTACCGTATGATTCAAGATAGGGTTACTTGTCTTCCTTTTTATTGATTTAATGCTCAGTTTGTTTACATTTCTTAATTTGTTTATATGTAAGTTGAATCATTATTTTTTGCACTGCTAAAAAGTGGTAATTCTGCCTCGTCCGCAGGAAAAAGAATCTCAGGGTTGAATGTGATGCACTCTGACAGTAAATCTGAAGTTTGAAATCTGATTCAACTTGTTTAGTAGGTTTCAGGATGAGGTTAAATCTTGATCCTGTGAGATAAATTAAACAATGGATCAACAGTGAACTGGAACTCATTTAATGCTTCTACAAAGCAAAAGCTGAAATATGATTGGCTATTGTTCTTAGCTGGGCTTACAAGACCTGTAAAGCAAACACTTTTAGGTAATCTAGTGATGAGCTATCAATAACTCCAGACTAGATAGAAGTTACCTGTCTGATAGGCTTTCGTTACCATAAACAGAAGGCACGTCTCATGTTGCTGACCCGAGACCCGAGCTTGTTCTGGGGGAGGGGTCATGGCATTGTTGCCTTTTTTGGCGAATTGGGGGGGAGGAGCCTTGCACACAATCAGCAAGGGGTGGGCCAGCCATACACATGCAAACAGTATTAAGAGAGGTTCTACCACATCTAGTTTGAACAATAATTTCAAGATTCTTTCCTCACCTAAGCAAATTTGGCAAAATGCCTCCACACAGTTTCCTGCAATATTCTCCCCTTGACTGAATATATCAATGCATTTTTGATGTTGAGGGAGACAAAAGCTTAAACAGCCAACTTTTGGGGCCCAAGATACATGAACATTCCCATTCATTTGAATATGTGGCACATAGCCATTACTAAAATACCACCAATTGCAATGCTGTAACCTGAATCCTTGGTGACTTCATCCTTGCAACACCTTCTGATAGCTGATACTAATTTGTGTAACTGCTTTTACTATGACAAAGAGCATCACCACCACATTTTCGGATTTACAGGAAGCTTGGTAAACTCGCGATGATTAAAGTAGAAGGATCATGTTGCCTGAGTTACTTAAAGAGGTAAAAGGAAGGGGACTGGTGGGTTCATTCATCAGCAAGAGAGAAACACAAAAACTGCGGATGCTGGAACCTTGCAAACAATGAGATGCTGGAGGAACTCAGTGAACCTATTGGGTGGAGACCCTTAATTGTGGGGTGACATTACACATATAGATGAAGGAGCGAAGAGGTGATAAGGAATTGAACAGAAGACAGGAGTGGTAGACCGGTTGAGTGAGAGACCATTTGGAAGGAGGGGAAGTTAGAGAGAAAAGTAAGAATAGATGGTAACAGTGGACAGGGATGGGAGTGACATAAAATTCGAAAAACTGATGTTCATGTTATTAGGTTTAGGGCTGTCCAGAAGGAACATGATATGTTGTTCTTCAAGTTAACATTTGGACTCGTCTTGGTATAAGGTGAAGGACAGACATGTCCATGTGGGAACACCACTAAGACCTAGTTGGGCCAAACTGGATAGCCTGTAATTAGAGTTGGAAAGACACATCAAGAAGCCTGAAATATGGATTTGTTTCTCCTTATGACCTGTTCAAATTTCAGATTTATTGTCAGACTACATACATGGCATCACATACAACTCCGAGATTCTTTTTTTCCTGCAGGCGTGGCAGAATTACTACTTCTTGATAGTTAAAAAAATACTGAACTTAATGTTCACAAAGTAAATAAAGTGCAAAAGTAAGAGTCCTTAAATTGCCTTTGATGTTGAGGAGTCTGATGGTGGAAGGGTAACAGCTGTTCCTGAACCTGGTGGTGTGAGTCTTGTGGCACCTACACCTCTTTCCTGATGGTAACAGTGAGAACAGAGCGTGTGATGAGCGATGTGGATCCATGATGATTTCTGCTGCTTTTCGATGGTACAGTTTCCTGTAGATTTTCTCGATAGTGAGTGATGATGTTCTGGGTTGTGTCCACTACCTTTTGCAAGGTTTTTCACTCAGGGGTATGGGTGTCCCCATTCCAGACCAATGTGCAGCTAGTCAGCACACTTTCCACCACAAATGATTTTAAATTTGCCAGGGTTTCTGATGCCATGCCAAGCCAAACCACTGCAAACATCCAGGAAAGATTCTCCAAGATAGTGACCCCAAGAACTTAAATTTGCTCACTTTCTCCAACTCTGATCCTCCAGTGATTACTGGATCATACACCTCTGGCTTTCCATTCCTGAAGTCAACAATCAGCTCCTTGGTTTTGGTGACATTGAGTGTGAGGTTGTTGTTGGTGCACCATTCAGCCAAATTTTCAAGATCCCTCCTGTAAGCAGACTCATCGTCCTATTACGGGCTCCCGTTTTAGTAAAATGGGATTATCACTGTAAAGGCTAGTATAGACAGGATGAACTGAATGGTCACAGTTAACATTTAATATTTCACCCAAGCACCATCACAACACAATTCACAGTCTAGCGACAATTCAATAGATTGAAAGAACTGAGAGAAGGCTTGAAACAGTCTTTTCCAGATTTGATATATTTGCAAAGACACTTAGCGATTTTGCTAAGGGAGAACCATTCTGACGGCTGAAGGGAAAGCAGGTTTTTGAAGCAGCTCTTGTGGCCAGCCATTTTGTGGAATTCTGTGAATGATTGGGTCTTTTCGAAGGATTCGCCTGTGCCAGGAGGGTCTTTAGAAGCAAAGTGCTTCATTTTGATTATGACTAACGGTGAAGGTCACTTGGAGAGACCGGTGCCAGGGTCTTGGAACCTTCGTGGACGTCGCCCAGTTGGAATCTTGCCTACAAAATGACCAAGAGTGTTATGATCACAGCTCGTGTGGATGGACATTTCTTCAAAGGCCATGCAAGAAGAATTTATGAGCCTGTAGTAGCTACAACTCCAGTCTTCCCATCAGTTCCTCATTAATTCTGGCATCAAATTTCAAAGGCCTATGCTTCATCACTGAATTTGAAAGACTGAACTTTGAATTAATTTTCCAGATTTTTGGCATGGACTGCATTGTTTTGGGTTATCACCCACTCACACACATACACTAGTACACCTGCGCATAGTTGGTGATAGATTTAGTGTTAAAGATAGTTTAAAAGTTAAGACTATAGTTTAAGAATTAAAAATAAAATTAGTGTTTTGTAGGAACCCGCTAACCTGGATGTGACCTGGTACACAAGATAGCTGACGAACACGGTGACTGCGCAGACCCCGTGGCGGCCAATGACCCTCTTCCCAGGTGACGACCTCCATGGTGGGAAAACAACAAGCAACGGCAGGATCGCCGACCAATCCAAGGCCAGCGCTGCTGTGAGGTCACTACGATAAGCAGCAGCAGGGAACGAATATAAACAGAGTTGCCAGTGTAATAAATCAGTCTTTGACTTCAAATTCTTGAGCCTGTGTCATTTTTTGTAGCGCGCACACTACATTGGTGGACCCTGGCAGTTTGACCCCAAAGTGACAGACAAAGCAGCTTTTCACGTACTTTCGTTGAAGCTGTCAACGTTCTGGACATTATAGTCACAATTGTGATTCAAACAGGCTGAGGTCAAGTTGCACCTGTGACAGATCACCACCACCGACACTCGTCACTACTACGTGGTGAGCTCGCTTGACCAGGACACGGCAGCAAGGGTCGTTGACTTCCTGTGGCAGCCTCCGGAGCAAGGCAAATGCACCCCCTCAAGGAGCTATTAACCGGCACCTTCGGGCTCTCATGGCATGAGCATGCCACTCGATTGTTGCATATGGACGGAATGGGGGACAGGGCCCCATATGCCCTCATGAGCCAGATGCTCGCATTTGCTGAGGGACACAGCCTTGTCTGCTCTTCAAGCAGATTTTGCTGGAGGAGCTGCCTGAGGATATCTGACTCTTGCTTGTCGAAGAGGACTTCACGGAAGCCGCAGCCCAAGTGGATGTGCTCTGGAGAGCAAAGAAAGAAAACGGCACCTCGGAGGAGCAGATCGCTTTGCTCTGCACATAGACAGCAACAAGGCCACAGCAAACAAAGAGGCAGGTTGACCCCCTGACCCAACAACTTTGTTACTATCACAAACAATGGGGTGTGGGGGCCTATTGATGCCGCCCACCCTGCTCGTTTCAGAGAAAGGTGATGGCCTTGTCATTAATGGCTGCAGCGGTTGGTCAACGTGACAGCATCCACCACATGTGGGACTCTCCATCAGGAAGGCACTTCCTCATTGACACCAGCGCTGAAATAGCATCCTTCTCCCATCGGTCTAAGACACCTGGAACGGCAAGCCAGGCCTGGCACTGAGTGCAGCAAATAGTACCACCATATGAACTATCGGCACCCACACTGTCCCCCTCTGCTTTAACAGCAACTGGTTCATGTGGACATTCACGATTGCGGCAATGGTGCAACTGCTCCTGGGAGCAGACTTCCTGCGAGCTCACTGCCTGCTGGTGGACCTTAAAGGTCGGCATTTGGTGCACGCCAGAACTTTTCAAATAATGCCCCTGGGGGAAGTCGAGTTACCTGCCCCCTCCTTGACTCAGTTACTTTGTCCAACATCGCATTTACCCAAATCCTAGAGGAGTTACTTTTGATCGTGGCACCACAGATTTCCTCCACTGAACTGAAACATGGAGTAAAGCACCACATTCTCATTGAAGGCCCCCCCCCCCCCGTTGCACGCCAGGGTGCACTGCCTTCCTCCTGAGAATCTCACTCTCGCCAAGTAAAATGGAAAAGCTGGGGATAGTGCAGCGCTCCAATAGCCCCTGCATATGGTACTGAAGGCAGCAGGAGGTTGGAAGCCAGGTGGTGACTGTTGCTGCCTCAATGAGGCTACCACACCCGCCAGGTACCTTGTGCCCCGTATCCAAGACTTTAACGCTAACTTAAACAGGGCACGGGTGTTTTCAAAAGTCATCCACATCAGGGGTTATCATCAGATCCCGGTCCATCCAAATGACATCCCTAAAACTGCCATCATTACCATTTTTGGACTCTTTGAATTCCTCAGAATCCCCTTTGGACTTAAGAATGCAGCTCAGACCTTCCAGAGGCTGGTGGATGTGGTGGGCCGGGATCTCCCATTCGAGTTCATCTATTTGGACCATAATCTCATCGCCAGCCGCAACAAAACAGAGCACGCGGCCCATCTAAGGCAACTGTGCGCCCGCCTGCAGGAATTTGGACTAACAATAAATTCTGTGCAAGTTTGGGTTGGAAACTATAGACTTTCTTGGGCATCAAGTCAACAGGCATGGAGTGAAACCCCTGCCTGTAAAATTAGATGCTGTTCAGCATTTTGCCAAACCCCACACAGTGAAGGAGTTACAAGAATTCGACAGTACGATGAACATTTATCACCTATTCATACGGACAGTGGCTTGCATCACGCGGCCCTTTTCGGCCATGGCACATGGAAGGGTAATGACATTACCTGGGACAATGAGGCCTTAGAGGTGTTCCAGAAGGCCAAATACACAGTGGTCAATGCCACCCTTCTGGTACACCCCAAGCCAGAGGTGCCAACTGCTCTCACAGTAGACACCTCCATCAGAGTGGTAGGAGGCGTACTGGAGCAATTCATTGAATGGCAATGGCAGCCCCTGGCCTTCTTTAGCAGTCACTCCGGCCACCCAAACTCAAATACAGCATCTTTGGCTGGGAGCTATTGATGCTGTACCTGGCAGTCAGGCACTTACAGAATTTTTTGGAAGTTGGACAATTCAGGGTTTTCACGGAACATAAATTGTAAACCTTTGCCTTCCACAATGTGTCGGACTTATGGTTGGCCAGACAGCAGCGACTCCTCTCATACGTGTCTGAGTTCACCATGGACATCCAACACATTGTGGGTAAGACCAACGTGATCAAATCTGTCCAAGCCCTATCCCAGGGAATTGACTATTTAGCCCCAGCCAGGGCACAGCAAGAAGACCCTGAGATCCCGGTGTACAGACAACATTGTACTAATTTTTTTGGAATTGAACTTCTTCCTTTAGTGGCTGCTGGTCTTCTTTTCATATAGCCAATTGTGGAGTTTTCCTTGGACGGGGAAGATTTTAGAAATGAAAGGCATGTCAACATATTTCCTGATTTATTCGGAGCAGTAAAACTATTTTTTTCAGCTAAGTGCACACATCTTTATTCAAGAATTCTGATCCACCAAATCTGAGGAATTACGGGCTGAAAAAAAATGATGAAATGAGCTTAAAAATTAAATAGAGCCATTCACTAATTTTGCTGCTGCCCCAGCAGTGTTCATATTGGTTCATATTGGTTAAGTTTTTTTTAAAACATTCAAAAGCTTTAAAAAAATGTTTTTCATTAACCTTGCAGTTAAAAAAAATAGCAACTAATCATCCTGAAGGCTCGTAACCAGCAAAAAGAGCAGAAACCTGCCATGGTGAACAACTCAGCCTGGAGGCACAATCGCCTCTGTGGGTGTGCACTGTAATACTTTTCAAACCACCTTAAAATGTGGAGACGTGTTGCACTGAAAGTATTTTATGCCTCAAGGACCTCCTTGAAGAATTTTGCAATGGAAATTCAGAGCAAGGAATAATTATGTATTTTCTGCGCACTATTTTGAGAGTCTTACAAATTTTGGTTCCGGCTTCAACAAACCATGAAGGATGAATTTTAATGCAAAATGAAGGTTTCTGTTGTCACATAATCATTTCTTATTGAATTTAAACACCAGTCATGGATGCAGCAAAAGCTATTCTGACTACTAGGTGGTTGAAGTAACCTACCCACCCATCAAGAATTACTTCTAATCAATCTTGCCTTGCACTTTTAAATCTTGAATACAGCATCATATGCAAGGTTGATTAGAAGTGATTCTTTCTGGATTAGGTACTTCAGCCACTTATAACAGATAACGTTTCAATATCTTTGGCTACAGGCCCACTGTTTTTTTGTAGCAGCAGATATTGGAAAGTTGTCATGAGTAGTCAATTGGAAGAAGTAAGTTGGGTCGTCAGAGTACAACTGGCAAGCTCAGTTCGAAACTTACTGCTGTTGTCACCAAAAAGAGGTAGCAGCTGCTGGTAGGTAACAACTGCAGCACTCCTTGTGATTGCACCAGATTCCTGACTGAAACCTTTGGCCTCTTTCCACTGCATTCCTGATGCAGGCCATTAATCTTGCGATCTCCTGCCATAATAGCTCTTTCAGGCCTCCTGTCTTGCAGGCCAATCCAACTGCCCACCAATCCTGATTTCCAGTTCCCCCAACTTTTTTCACTTCCAGTTTCACCCTCGCATTCTCTGGAAAGTGAAGGGAGTGAAAATTTGGGGGAAACATCGGGGTTATGGGTTTTTTTTTTACACAGAGCGCTTTGGGTGCCTGGAATGGCCTGCTAGGTGGTGTAGGCTGGAATGTTAGGGGTGTTTAAGAGACAGGCACATGGATAAAAGAAAAATAGCATGTTACGAGGTACAGGGGATTTCGTTTTGGTAGGAATATATAGGTCAGCACAACAATGAAGGCTGAAGGGCCTTTACGGTGCTTGACTTGTAACTCCATCAGAAAAAGAAAATACAGTAAAATCCTCAAGATCTGGAATTCAAGCAACCAGGAATAAATAAATAAATAAATAAAATTTAAATTAATTGGTATAAATACAAATGTAATTAAAAGTTTAAAATTGTAAAAGTAAATGTTCTCTGTAAAGTAAATCCTTGATGAAATGGGAGCAAGTGGAGCTCCCCTAGTCGTGCCCCACCTGCAACAGCTGTTTGAATAAAGTTTCAATAAAGATGTGTTTGAATAAAATGGCGGGGCCCAGGATGAAGAGCCGGCCGATGCCGTTCGCCACTGGGGCAAATCTCCCAAAGTGTCTCCCTCTCCCTGCCTGGTAAAAGTCTTTATCTTTATTAGTATTATGTATATTAGTAAGGCTTTATCTGTAAACATCGTGGAGTGGGGCTTCATTACGATGGAGGCACGGTTAACATAGTGGTTAGCACAATGTCATTACAGTGCCAGCCACCGCGGTTCGAATTTAAATTTATTTTTTTTAAGTTATGGAGATTACTTCATTAAAATTAACTTTACATAATTAAGGACTACAGTACTGATTTTTGTAAAATTTACGTGTTGTATTGTCTTTTGTCTTTTAAACTGTGCATTAGGTAGGCGTTGTAAGAGTGTGTCTCAGTCAACCAGAAAATTTACATATCCAGCATCCGCGATCCCTATAGATGCCAGTTATCAGGTATTTTACTGTAGCTTCTTGGCCATCCTTTACTTGACCAAGACTAAATCTAAATGCTCTATCTTCACATAGGATTTGGTCTTATTGAATGGATAAAGTAGGCCCCAGTGGAAAGTCTCCAAAGACTAGTTTAAAGAATTGTGTGTTAATTCTAGTTTGCAGTGACATCAGCCCAGACAATGTGTTCGCCCCTTGGGTTAGGTCCACTCCTTGCAATTTTTATCAAATTCTAGAAAATGATCATAGAACAATAGTTGTTACAATCTTAGGGGAAGGTTACACAACGACAGAAAGGTTTGTAAACATGTTCCACTACATTGAGAGTAAATGCTTGTTGACGACTTCTCAGATCAGTGGGGAAGAAAATCTAGCCCAAAAGACTTTGCTTTGATCCTTCGCATCCAAGGACTGTGACACAAATACAATCCATTGAATTATATAAAATGAAAAAATAATTTGTTAGGAAAATATAAGGAATATTTTCTTCATACATTTGCTCTGGGATTTTCTTTAGAGTATGTAATTCTCTCAATGAACTGGCAATTTTATTTCTTAAAAATAAACACTGATATAAAATAAGTTAATTTGGCGCATCATACCTTGCATGGTGAGGTTTCTTCGTGCGAGCAGTCTACTAAGTTAACTCTAACATACATGCTGCATGGTGTGAGCTTGCAGGCACCTCAGATTGAAGAGACTGCCATCCGTGCAGTACCGGATGTAAACAGCGTCTTCATTGTTGAGGTCTTTCATGGCTTGGTTCAGCATCATGCTGAAGAAGATTGAAAAGAGGGTTGGTGCGAGAACACAGCCTTGCTTCACGCCATTGTTAATGGAGAAGGGTTCAGAGAGCTCATTGCTGTATCTGACCCGACCTTGTTGGTTTTCGTGCAGTTGGATAATCATGTTGAGGAACTTTGGGGGGCATCCGATGCGCTCTAGTATTTGCCAAAGCCCTTTCCTGCTCACGGTGTCGAAGGCTTTGGTGAGGTCAACAAAGGTGATGTAGAGTCCTTTGTTTTGTTCTCTGCACTTTTCTTGGAGCTGTCTGAGGGCAAAGACCATGTCAGTAGTTCCTCTGTTTGCGCGAAAGCCGCACTGTGATTCTGGGAGAATATTCTCGGCGACACTAGGTATTATGCTATTTAGGAGAATCCTAGCGAAGATTTTGCCTGCAATGGAGAGCAGCGTGATTCCCCTGTAGTTTGAGCAGTCTGATTTCTCGCCTTTGTTTTTGTACAGGGTGATGATGGTGGCATCACGAAGGTCCTGAGGCAGTTTTCCTTGGTCCCAACAAAGCTTGAAAAACTCATGTAGTTTGACATGCAGAGTTTTGCCGCCAGCCTTCCAGACCTCTGGGGGGATTCCATCCATACCTGCTGCTTTGCCACTTTTCAGTTGTTCGATTGCCTTATATGTCTCATCCTGGATGAGGACCTCATCCAGCTCTAGCCTTAGGGGATGTTGAGGGAGCTGGAGCAGGGCGGAATCTTGGACTGAGCGGTTGGCACTGAAAAGAGATTGGAAGTGTTCTGACCATCGGTTGAGGATGGAGATCTTGTCGCTGAGGAGGACTTTGCCGTCTGAGCTGCGCAGCGGGCTTTGGACTTGGGTGAGGGGCCGTACACAGCCTTTAGAGCCTCGTAGAAACCCCTGAAGTCGCCAATGTCCGCGCTGAGCTGGGTTCGCTTGGCGAGGCTAGTCCGTGAACTACTCTTTGCAGACGATGCCGCTTTAGTTGCCCATTCAGAGCCAGCTCTTCAGCGCTTGACGTCCTGTTTTGCAGAAACTGCCAAAATGTTTGGCCTGGAAGTCAGCCTGAAGAAAACGGAGGTCCTCCATCAGCCAGCTCCCCACCATGACTACCAGCCCCCCCACATCTCCATCGGGCACACAAAACTCAAAACGGTCAACCAGTTTACCTATCTCGGCTGCACCATTTCATCAGATGCAAGGATCGACAACGAGATAGACAACAGACTCGCCAAGGCAAATAGTGCCTTTGGAAGACTACACAAAAGAGTCTGGAAAAATAACCAACTGAAAAACCTCACAAAGATAAGCGTATACAGAGCCGTTGTCATACCCACACTCCTGTTTGGCTCCGAATCATGGGTCCTCTACCGGCATCACCTACGGCTCCTAGAACACTTCCACCAGCATTGTCTCCGCTCCATCCTCAACATTCATTGGAGCGCTTTCATCCCTAACGTCGAAGTACTCGAGATGGCAGAGGTCGACAGCATCGAGTCCACGCTGCTGAAGATCCAGCTGCGCTGGGTGGGTCACGTCTCCAGAATGGAGGACCATCGCCTTCCCAAGATCGTGTTATATGACGAGCTCTCCACTGGCCACCGTGACAGAAGTGCACCAAAGAAAAGGTACAAGGACTGCCTAAAGAAATCTCTTGGTGCCTGCCACATTGACCACCGCCAGTGGGCTGATATCGCCTCAAACCGTGCATCTTGGCGCCTCACAGTTTGGCGGGCAGCAACCTCCTTTGAAGAAGACCGCAGAGCCCACCTCACTGACAAAAGGCAAAGGAAGAAAAACCCAACACCCAACCCCAACCAACCAATTTTCCCCTGCAACCGCTGCAACCGTGTCTGCCTGTCCCGCATCGGACTTGACAGCCACAAACGAGCCTGCAGCTGACGTGGACTTTTACCCCCTCCATAAATCTTCGTCCGCGAAGCCAAGCCAAAGAAAAAAAAGGCATGCTGCATATAAAGCAGAAGCACAAGAGCACAATTAGAGAGTGTAGAGTTGCAATGAAAAAAATGATCAATTGATATCAAAGAAGGTATCATCTATTGTTGAAAGTTTCATTCCAGAGCCTGGTGGCTGCAGGGAAGAAACTTATTTTAAGGCCACACAAGAAAATCAGAGCATAAAAAAAAGCCCTTTCAACCCTGCTTTGTCATTAAATCTGATAACTTTTGATCTATTCGGGAGAAATGTTATCTCTGGTAATTGGAAGAGCAGCCATGATTATAAACACGTCCAGCCCATTTGATCTCATGGAATTGAATGTCTCGAAGTAAATGCAGCTGGCTTTTAGTGTCATTGACAAAAGACAACTTTCTCTCCATTGTGCTTTTATTTTATCTACAAAACAAATTGAGTTTGTTATCCAAGGAACATAATTTAAAGCCACAAGTGCCACAGGGGAATGTGAGAAAAATAGCATTTAGTTATAACCTGAACTGTTGTCAGATAGAGTATTGAAAACACTCAGTATTAATCAGAATCAGAATTTATTTTCATAAAAAAATTTGTTGTTTTGTGGCAGCAATGCACTGCAAACGTTTATAGAAACCACCTTATAAAATAAATAAAAATACTGTAAGACAAAGAAAAATTAAAGTAAGGCAGTGTCCATGGTTGATTGTTCCTTCAGGAATCTAATGGCAGAGGGGAAGAAGCTGTCCTCATGCCGCTGAGTGCTTGTCTTCAGGCACATTTAAGAGTGAAGAGGGCATGGACTGGGTGGTCGGGGATAGAAGCTACTTTCTTCAGACACCGCCTCATGCAGATATCCTTGATGCAGGGAAAGCTGGCGCCCGTTATGTCACAGGTTGAGTTAACAACTCTCTGGAGTTTTTTTTTTCTTGTCCTGAGTGTTTGCACCCCCATACCAGTGATGCAACCAGCCAGAATGCTCTAACTATGTGAAGGGGAGAAAGTTGCAAGGCAATGGTGTAAAAGCAGACAAGAGGTGATAATCTTACAAATAATTGGGTGCAGACACAGTTAACTAAATAATTTCCCTCAGTGTCAAAATCATTTTATGAAAGAATATGCTGAAGTAAAAACAGGCAATCAGGAAAACTTTGGGGAAGTTCATTGCATTTTGTTTTTAATAAGCAACTCAATAGATTAATAAAAATCTTGTTTATATGTCTGTCCTTCAGCTGAGGGTTTTGACTCGGTTGGAAAAAGTATTAAGCTGTTCATGAAATGATTAAAACTATGCAGGATGTGTACCTTCTCAGCCAAATATATCCAGACATAGTGATTGCAAGATTTAACCTGCAGTGAATCAGCAATTTAGAGAAGATTAACATCACAAAAAATTCCAGAGAAGCATACTTTAGAGTAGTAAAACAAATCTGCAGACACTGTGGTTGAAGTAAAAACAACGCTGGGGAAACTCAACAGGTCAAACAGTGTCCTTTATATAGCAAAGATAGCTTCATTGTGCAGGATGGTATGGTGGTCTTAAGGTTGATGATAGGATTGAATGAAGATTTGCCAATTTCACATGACACAGCAAATAGCTAAAAGGGAATTAAAAGGCACTTCCTGATGGTAGATTGATTTTATTTTTATTGATGGAGCATGAAGTACAAAAGCAGAGATGCCATCCTTAATCTCTATAAAAACACAGGAGGCATCTTAAACCTTCATAAAACACTGGTCAGTTTTTTTTTAACATTATGTTCATTTCCATGCGCTAAACTTGAAGAGGAATTGTTATGGTGCATGAGGAGTTTGCATGGAGACATAGAGGTCAGAGATAGGTCTTTTGGTCTGCTAAGACCACACCATCAACTAATCTTACATGAATCCTATTATTTTAATTCTCCCCTACATCCTGAGATTCCACCACTTGTTAACATACTTGATGCAATGTACAGTGGCCAGATAACCTTCCAGCTTGCATGCCTTTGGTTTGTGGGAGGAAGCGTACACACGGAGCAAATCCATTCAGTCACAGGGAAACACGTAAGGTCAGGATTCAATGTGGCAGGAGAGGAAGCAGCTCCACTTGTTGAGCCACCCATGTATTGATTCCCTTAAGTAACATTGCTAACATATAATAAGATGACACAAGGCATTTCATTCAGTCTTCATGATCATTACGAGGGATAAAGAGCAACTTGGCCAAAGATTCAGTACTTCATGTCATAGAAATACGAAGAGAGAGATGGGATGAAGAGAAAAGGTCCACACATCAGCTTGAAACAATTGGAAGCATGGGAATCGATGACAATGCATTTACCACTGAGGGTATGTTAGGATCGAACGAGCACAAGTGTTGAAGGTTCTGGTCAATCTGATTTATGATAAGCTTTCTTTGTTTCTTTCTGTTTCTCCCACTGAATTTTCCAGCATCTTATTTTGGGCATTTGTAACATTTTACCTCTGTTATTGTTTGTAGGCTTAGAGGATGTTAATAAATTGGGGAGTGACAGATGTAGGCATTTGGAAATAAGAATAAGGATGGGAAATGTCAAATGTAGACTTGGTCTAAATTGTGATATGGATGAGGGTCCAGGTTATGAGTGGTGAAGGACTAGCCAACAGATTTTCTGGATAATCCCCTAAAGGTAAAAGGAAAGACATGGGTGAAGGTTTTTGCCTGTTGACGATCTAAGGTAGAGGATATGAAACATATTGGTGCGTTTCATATCGAGTGGGTGGATCACCTTGACATCAAAAAATATATCAAGGTTATGTTAGTGACGTTAGCAAAAGATTTTTAAAAATTGAGCTAAACTGGAGTTTTGATTGCTTCCTGTGGTGGGAGGGATGCTTCACACTGACCACCCACTCTCATCCAGAGTCAAGAATTTTTCCTCTTCCTTCTTACCGTTTAACAGATAACTTCAACAGGAAGTGTGGTTCCAAGCCATGCTGAAACATTCTCAATTATTTCTCCTGTTTTTGAAGCACTTATGCACACAAAAGGACCATTAATTTAGCCATGATCTGAGAATGCCTCTTTGATTTCTCTTGTGGTTAGACGAGTGGTGTTGCTCAGATGGAGGACCGTTATCCTGCCTAATAATGCTCAATGGGTACATGTTTAAACTTAGAGAAGATTAGATGGTCAATTTCCAATTCGTATGTAAATTTTCAAACACTGTGGGGACATTTTTGATTTACTTTTATAATCTTTGATTTGTCATGAAGGTAGAAATGTTGATTAATGATGCAATTTATCTCTCTGATGAGAACTGTGTCTTTCTTTTATTTTGGCCAAACAGCTTCTTTCTTGGTAGTGGGTTTAGATTTTCCTTTTTTTAAAATAATAAAATAATATAAAATCAATACAATACAATCTGTTTGATTAAAATGTGGAGGACCTTGGATGAAATTATATGATATAAGTGTGATGTATCCTTTGGAATTTTAACATATATCCATATGCACTCTGTATTTTTGCATGTGAAATTTCGATGCTAATAAAAATATTGAAAAATAAAGAGAATACCTCTTGGATCTAATTGCTTCTCAAATAAAAACCTGAAAGATAAAAAAGAAATGATCTTTCTGATGGTTATAGGGTGGCTAAGCTAACTGTGAGAAGAACTTTGTAAATATTAAGTGAATTTAAAACCTTGAAATGAGTACATTGTCTGCACATTTCCTCTTTGCATCTTTGAGGTCAGATATCGTGTTTATAAGTCCAACAAGGTTATGAGCTCACCAAACTACCATGTGCCTTGTAAATGCAGAAGTAATGGAATGAGCAGCAAGATTAAGGGTGTCTTCTGGTAGGGAACTGGGTATGCTAATTATAGATCACAGGAAAGCCTTATGCTAAAAACAAGATATTGAGTATTTCCCTCTACCCTGGACACGAGGAAGAGAGCAAGGACAAATGTCAATTGGATAATCAGCATCTCCGGAGCAAAACGTAACTCAGTCAGCATTAGAAAGTGTATCATGAAACCCTCCAAGAAAACATGATTATCACTGACAATTGTACAAAACAATGGGAGGAGCAATCGTCAAAGTAAAATTTTGTGGGAAGAACTGAGCGCAAACAAACTGCAATCAACTAAATATGTTCAAACAATTAATTTGTAATTCAACATCAGTCCCAGACATAATAATCATTTTGAACACAAGTATTGCCATTTGCAGACATTTGTCAGAGGGCCATTAAACACAAATATGAAACACATAAAACATGTCAACTTTTGCAGATATTCCATCTGGATAGAAACATAAAATGGGTTACACCATTTACACAAGAACTGTTCAAAAATTGCAAATATTTCAAAGATTTTTTTTTACAGGTAAATGGATAGGAAAGGTTTTGAGGGATATGGGCCAAATGCAGGCAAATGGAATGAGCTCAGGAAGGCAAATTGGTTGGCATAGATGAGTTTGGCCAATGGGCCTGTTTCCATTCTGTATAATTCCATGACTACTGTGGAGTTACTTGAGTAAACCACTTTTTGCTTTATTATAAACTTTCCTCCAGTGAAATAGGGTGATTTTTTCTGATTAAAATGTTCGTTGCTTCCACTCATGGAACACCTAAAAATTATTAGGCTTTATACCTCATTACAAATGATTTAAAAAGATAGAGCAATTTTCATGAATACAATCCAGAGGTCTTCTCTTTGCCTTTTAATGATTCAGTTCAGCAGCTACCTCCGCAGTTATGAAACATTCATGGAATTTTTAAAATATTCATTCTCACATTATGCAAAATTTTTAAACTATCAATTTACTGCTTAGGCAAGATCACTTTTCAAGAAGCTGCCAGAAAGTGGAAGCATTAAAACAAACCCAAAAATACAGATGATATTGCTTCATGGGTTTACTTGTTTGTCACTCTTGGCTTTGATGGTATTCTAATTAAAACTAACTCACATTCCTTCAGTTCTAGAAAATTGTTCATCTACAATTTATTTTGTTAACGTTTATTGTGTACAGGAATTACAATTAATCATAAAGGAATAAATATTTGCAGTGTTTTTGTGTCTCGGAATTGTGATTCATCATAAATGAATTATTATGATCACTCAATAATAATGCAGTGCTTTTCACTGTTCCTCCAAGTTCTCACTGAAGCGTGTTCCCCAATAGCATGAATATCAAACACATCAAAAAAACCTTAATTGTGCCCATCTTGACCACTATATTTATCGTCACAATAATGTGAAACATGTCATCACACACTTAACGAACTGAGGTGCACCAACTCAAACCTGTAATGCCAAAAAAGAAGCCGATGATTTTACAGTTCAAAGAACTGATTGATCATCATCAATGACCTCAAAAGACTGAAGTTGTGAAACTGATAGGGTTTTATTGACTATAGATTGGAACAACAACCAACCTCATTGACTGGGGAGCATGCAAGGACTAATAGGTAGGATTGGAATCGGGAGGCGTATTCAGCCGTCAGTAGCCAATCATAGTATAATGGTGCTTTACCACATTCACCTCTTCTTTTTAAGAAGATTACTGTGGGATGAGAGGGAAAAAAGCCCAAAGCAAATATATACACATATACATATTTTACAGGTCAAGTCTGTCAGGGAGAGGTCTCCTCTGGCGCAGTGAATGACGTGGTAATGTTTTGGGGGGGCCGCCGAGGTGCCCTGGCAGCTTTTGGGGTTGGTCTGTTATCACTAATTACAGTTCGTTGGGGAGAAGGGACAGGTGAAGGAAGGAAGTTGTGTGCTGCTGGGGCATCGTGGGAGAAAACATTTGCCGGGGGTGGAGTGTGGTCGGCAGCAGGTCCAGGGACCCTCCCAAGTTGGCAGTGGGAGGGGAGTGTCTGTTGGTAGTTGATTGCAGTCCAAGGGGCGCTCGATGGTGCTAAATCCTGGATGGAGACCGTGAACTCTCCCCCATCGGGGAAGGCTATGTAGGTGTACTCGGGATTTGCATAGAGGAGGCGGACCTTCTCGACCAGTGGGTCCATCTTCGATTGCCTGGCATGCTTCCAAAGCAAGACCGGTCCCTAGGCTAGTCAGGAGGTCAGTCAGACAGGCAGCATAGTCCCAGACATAGACTTCCTAGGAAAGTCAAACATACGTTCATGAGGGGTGTTGTTAATGGTCGTACCTAAGAGCCACCCTATGGAGTGGAGTGTGTCTGGGAGGACCTCTTGCCAGTGAGAGACGAGGAGGCCCCATGACCTCAGGGCCAAGAGAATAGTTTTCCAGACCATGGCATTCTCCCTTTCCAACTGCCCATTCCCTCTGGGATTTTTTAGCTGGTGGTCCTGCTCATGGCAATGCCCCTGGCCAGCAGGTACGGCTGCAGGCTGCCACTCATGAATGAGGTCCCACAGATGCTGTGGATGAAGCATGGGTACCCAAAGAGTGTAAAGATATTGCGAAATGCCTTGAAAACTGCAGCCGTGGTAATGTCTGGGCAGGGGATGGCGAAAGGGAAGCGGGAATATTCAACAATTTCAGTGAAGAAGTATATGTTCTGATTCAAGGAAGGGAGAGGCCCTTTGAAGACAATACTCAGGTTCTCGTATCAGGTGCACCTTGTCCTGATGGTAGGTGTGGTTAGCACTTGGCGCAGACCTGGCAGTTTTTGGTCATTTTTCTCACTTCCTCAATGGAGTACGATAGGTTCAGTGCTTTAATTAAATGGAAAAACTTAGACATTCTGGGGTGGCATATGTTGTGGTGGATAGTCTGCCATTTTTCCATCTGGATACTGGAACGTTCCATGGGAGAGGGTGTCCAGGGGCTTGCCAGGCCTGTACGGAATATTGTAGTTATAGGTGAACAGTTCAATTCTCCACTTGAGGATTTTATCATTCTTGATTTTACCCCTATGCTTGTTGGTGAACATCAAGACGACCACCCGCTGGTCCATGAGGAGGGTGAGGCATTTCCCAGTGAGGTAGTGCCTCCAGTGTTATACCGCCTCCACGATGGCCTTTTTAACTGAGGAGTTGTGGATTTCAGGGCCTTGGAGGGTGCATGAGAAGAAGGCGACAGGCCTGCCCGCTTGGTTGAGTATGGCCGCCAACGCGAAGTTAGACGCATCACCCTCCACCTGGAAAAATGTAGACTCATCTATCGCATCCATCGCTGGCCTGGCGATGTCGTCCTTGATACGGTGAAGGCTGCACAAGTCTCTGATAGCAGGAGAAAAGAGGCGGCTTTGACCAAAGGGCGAGCCTTGTCTGCATAGTTGGGGACCCATTGAGCATAGTACGAGAAGAAGCCCAGGCATCTCTTCAAGAGTTTGAGGGTGTGGGGGAGGGGCAGCTCAAGTAGAGGGCGCATGCAGTTGGGGTCATGGCCAATGACGCCATTTTCGACCACACAGCAAGAATGTCTAGCCGGGTTGTCCAGAACACACACTTCTCCCTGTTATAAGTAAGATTCAGGAGCTCGGCGGCTCGGAGGAATTTTTGAAGGTTGACATCATGGCCCTGCAGGTCGTGGCCTCGGACGGTCACATTGTCAAGGTATGGAAAAGTGGCCTGCAGTTTATAGTGGTCCACCATATGGTCCATCTCTCGCTGGAAAACGGAGACCCCGTTGGTGATGCCGAAAGGGATCCAGAGGAAGTGGTAGAGATGGTCATCGGCCTTGAATGCAATGTACTGGTGGTCCTCCAGGTGGATCGGGAGCTGGAGATAGGCCAATTTGAGGTCGATTGTGGAGAATCCCCTATATTGTGCAATCTGGTTAACCGTACGGTGGGTTATGCATCGAGCTGCATGTACCGGTTGATGGTCTGGCTATAGTCTATGACTATTCTGTTCTTCGCTCTGTTCTTTACTATGACCACCTGGGCTCTCCAAGGACTATTGCTGGCCTCGATGATGCCTTTGCCCAACAAATGCTGCACCGCTGATGAAGAATACTCTGTCTACAGTGCTGAATCGCCTGCTCCCAGTGGCCACCAGCTTGCAGTCGGGGGTAAAATTCATGAACAGTGGTGGAGGGGTGACCTTGAGGGTCAAGAGCCCACAGGTCATGCGCAGAAGGCCATCTAGGAACTGTTCATTGCAAACAGAAAGAGGGGATGAGGCCCATCGAACTCCAAAGTAATACTCTTAAATTGGCACTGGAAGTCCAGCCCCAGTAGCAAGGGGGCACAGAGCTACAGCATGACGAGCAGCCTGAAGTGTTTGTAAACTTTGCCTCCAATGGTCAGTCACCGTGCAGGACCGCGGATGTCTGCAGTGTGGGGTTTGGACAGGAGTGATATCTTATGGTTGACTAGCAGCACTTCAAAGGATAGGAACTTAATGGTATCAGGGTGAATAAAACTTTCCATCTTCCCACTATCAAACAAACAGTTTGTTACTTCCCTGATGACCTGGAAGTCCATCATGGGCCTGTTGAGTTCATTCCCCTTGGTTCAGAGTGATGGAGGCCAATATGGATTCACTATCCAAGTCCAATGAGGCCCCGAGTTCCCAAGATGGCTGCCCTTGCTGTTCCTCAGTGGAGCTGTAGGCCCAAGAAGATTGTGTCACCAAGATGGTGGCCTCTGTGACTCGTATGTGGCATCGCTGGTCCGCAGAGGGGATGGCAATGATCCCGCTGTCTGGGGTGGTGGCTGTCTGCATGCAGGCAGATTAGACTGGCTGATGTCTGCGTTATGTCCCCTTTTCCTGCATCTAGCACATACCACCTTCTTGGCAGGGCAGTGTTTCCTTGGGTGTTTGCCCTACCCACAGATGTAACATTTTGGGCAATCATCCACCATGGTTGCCAAGGTCAGGTTGCTAGAGGAGTGCGATGATGCCGGAGAGAAGGTTCCCCCGTCCCAGGATTACAACGGCCAAGAGGTGGCCAAGAGGTGGCCAAGTAGTCATCTGAATTTTGGAGGGCCACCACCAGTGTCTCTGTTAATTCAACTGCCCTTTGCAGGTTGAGTACCTTCTGCTCCATGAATCACTGCCTTATGTATCCTTACCAGATGCACTCTGGATGAGGTCCTCTGTGTTCTTGGTGGCCATTGCAGCTTTACAGTTGCACGCCCTGCAAAGGGCCCAGAGGGCCTGTTGGTACTCGATGCTTGACTCACCAGGTCAATGCTTCCTGGTGGCCAAGAGATGCTGCCCATAGACCTTGTTCATCCTAATGCGATACTAGACCTTCAGTGTACTCATGGTCTCCGCATACGATTTGGCGTCATTGATCATTGGGAAGACCAGGTGTCTAACTCATGAGAAGTGGAGTTTCAGTCTGTCCTCATCCGTGTTAACATTCGCGGCTACCGTCAGGAAGTCCTCAAAGCAAAGTAGCCAGAGTTTGAATGAGTTTGGGGTGTTAAAGGATCGAGGGTCTATATTGAGTCTCTCTGGTTTCAGGTATTGCTCCATTTTCTTTGAAAAATTATAGTCAATAAAATTGATACATCATCAATGACCACAAAAGACTGAAGTTGTGAATCTGATAGGGTTTTATTGACTACAGACTGGAGCACCAACCAACCTCATCGACTGATCATGCCAGGAAGAATGGGGAATATGCAAAGGGGTAATAGATAGGATTTGTCTCGGGAGGCCTGTCCAGCTGGCAGGAGCCAGTGGTTTACCACAATGATCGAGCAATGAGAAGACAGAGTGTAGGATTTGCATTGTAAATATTCATTTCAACAGAAATACATGTGCCAACATATGAAGAATGCAATAAGTTCAACACCAGCTTACAGGTGAACCACACCCATCCCAAGGGCAAATCTACAAAGCAAAAATTACTAGGGTGATTTCTGAAATGAAAGATGGATGTAAAAATGAATGGGCTATTATGTGTCTAAACCAACTGGATGTTAATAGGGAAAATGTTTAATGCACTCAAAGAAGTCTCAGCTTTTCCTACCAAAATTATGATGTGCACCAAGTAAAAGGATGGTACCATGCAAGGTATTTAAAGATCTTGCTTCCTTTCTATTCACTTGTAATCATTTATAACCCCTAAAAGTTGAGTCAGAGAATCTTTTACCAGAAGTATCTAGAGATGTAATGTACAAAAACGATGCAACAAAAAGACAAAGCACAATGCATTGCCCAAGGCTTGGGTATGTGCTGCACCAATTAAAACAATCAGAAAGAAGATTAAGCCATTTAGTATTATCTGAATTGCACTACATATTGTACAGGGTTATCATGTCATTTGATGCCATACATGTCACTTGCAGTTCAAGTACAGAGCCCTCCAATTACAATGAATAACAACATGTACTTAACTTTAAAAAAAACCTACTTTTCCATTCTTTTCAAGAATTTCAAATGCATAATTGTACCCTTCCTTATATTCTGGTCCATCCACCCATTCTTGTCTATTTTTATATTTTTGCTCCATTGAGTCTACTTCCTCCACTTTTTCGGGCAAAGCATTCCAAATGATTGCACCAAATTCTCTCCACTCAAACAATCCTAGTTGTTTTGCCAAATGCCTAGATTCTGTATTCTTTGCTTTCCTTTCTCTCACTGGAACCTTGTGAACATTAATTATGTTTTTCATTGAAATTCAAATGATCCATTAGCACGTAGGGTATTCCCTCTTCTAATTAATCACCAACCAGAGGGTGGAGGGTGGTGGGGGTGGGGGGCGGAGAAAAGCTCTTCAGTATTTTCTGTGAGATTTTTTTTTTAATTTTAGACCCTGCTGGCTTTTTAGTTTAGTGTCATGATTTTTCACGGACTGGGTGAGAATCAATTTCTCCAGGGCCTCTGCCACATTGCAAAACATTTTACATTTTTCAAGCCACAATTAATTCTGCAAATTTGTGTTTCCTCCAATATGCTACCCTCTGAAATGCTTCTGGACTCTTCTTGCTCTCTCTGCCTTTGAATCTCTTTTTTTTTCTTTGGCTTGGCTTCGCGGACGAAGATTTACGGAGGGGGTAAATGTCCACGTCAGCTGCAGGCTCGTTTGTGGCTGACAAGTCCGATGCGGGACAGGCAGACACGGTTGCAGAGGTTGCAGGGGAAAATTGGTGGGTTGGGGTTGGGTGTTGGGTTTTTCCTCCTTTGTCTTTTGTCATATATATATATATATATATATAGCAGGCTGCTTGGCTTTTGAAATCAATGCTATTGCACAAAAGGAAGAACTCGATTGAAATTTTTCTCTTTTCTTTTGCTTTTTCTCTATTCCTATTTATTAACCTATTGGAACATAAACAGGAACATATCATGGAACTCTTCAACATTGCATCGAGATTACAATATTCAGTGCACACTTTCCAGGAAAGTATTTTTGCCCCAATTTCTTTCATACTTTCAGTTAATAAAATTCTATCAATCCTGATAGAACACAATGAGTATAACATAATTTATGCAGGAGATTCTCGTTGATTTAATTGTTTTATTATCACACTCCTGAATCCCGTTGCTCTGTTTTAAACACAGGGAAGAAATATTTTACTGCACTTAGCAGTTTCATCAATATCCACGGTGGATTATCCTGTGACCACAGGGTCTGTTTGTCAGTGCCATGAGGAGCTGCAGACTCTGGGGAAGCAGAGGACTGCTACAGGGCACCAGAAAGTGTGGAGACCACCCCCGTTTGAAAAGGAGCAGGAGAAATGAACCCCGAGAGGGTGACCATGGCGGCAGGCCAACAAGAGTGTCTGAGGTTGAAGAACATAGAGGTGGTGGGCTGTTGATGACTCGAGGTGAGGAACCTACCCATGCTGCGGGCTGCTGATGTCTGGGGTCAAGGGACTCTCACCAGGCTGTGCTCTGCTGGAGAATGGCTTGAGACTGGCTGAAGGAATATCAGGTATCAGGACCAAGATGCGAGAGGGTGCCAAAGACACTGAGGGCTTTCTGATCATGTCAGATATTTGGATCTGGAGATTGGATTGCTGATGGTTTGAACTTGAGTCTGTGTGGTTGCCGAGGCTGTGAGAGTGCTGGAGGTGGATCCATGGACATTCAGTATCTCGAGGTGAACTCACTTTTCCTTCCCTTTCTTTGACTGTGAGGGGCGCCAGACAATTTCTGCTTATGGTGAATCCTTGTCTGCCTTATGGTAGACTAAAGGAATTTTTATGTAATATTACATTTTCCAACACCCAACCCCAACCAACCAATTTTCCCCTGCAACCGCTGCAACCGCGTCTGCCTGTCCCGCATCGGACTTGTCAGCCACAAACGAGCCTGCAGCTGACGTGGACATTTACCCCCTCCATAAATCTTCGTCCGCGAAGCCAAGCCAAAGAAAACCTGACAATAAATGAATCTTGAATATTGAGAATACTGACCAATTTATCTTCTAAGCTTCCAATTTGCAGAAATCTCTGAATTGTGTAATCTCTCCTTGTAATTTATCTTTAGATTCAGTCATGTTTCTGGTAAATTTATACTTCTTATCATTAAATGTCAATATATGATATCCTTTCCAAGATCTGGTGGTTATGCTACACAGAGTTTTGCAAAGCTTTGGCACAATTTCCTTCTCTTGTAGTTTTGCCATCAATTTAAAGTCCAACATTGCCTTATATTTTTTTGATCAATTTAGATATTGGCCTGTGATAGTTCAATAATCTAAGTGAACATTCTTGACTGATTATTACTATTACATGTATCTGACTGAAATTATAGGCTGTAAATTTGAAATGCGGAACTACCAAACATAGGGCTCTTTTTATTAATTTCTCTGTACAATGTTTTCTTAGGAAATAGAGAGAGGGAGAGAAGAGATGTTCAGCAGCTTTTATGGCAAGTTATGACTGCAACATCAGTTAATCACCTGAGCCAAAGCATGACAAGTGACCATCTGTTCTGTGCTGGTTGTTGGAGATTCTATGATGGGTCAAATTTTCCTGAGCACCTGAAGCCTTGGCATGAAAAACAAATATTGTGAGAAATGTATTTCGTAAACTAGCACAAAATTGAAAAAAATGCTTTGTGGGAAAAGGCAATAATTAGCAAAGGTGCATTAATCATGTGGAACAATCAAACTTTTGATGTGACTAGAAATAACTATTTTAAGCAAGTTTTCTCACATAATCTACAAATTGCACTCAAACGTTGCATGTGAGGCCTATATTTTGCAATAACATTAGTGTGTATAATCTGAACTTTGTCCTGAAATGTTTAATGTTAATGAATATAGTGAGCAAATTGCCTTCACATCTAAGGCAAGATGTGGCTATCTTATTTGTCATGACTCACTCTTCAGATTGCCTATGAATTCACTGAAGTTCACTGAAATCAGATTATACGAGCCACTCCGATGGCCATAAAATTGTATCAGCTGAAGTTCAATATTTGTTCAAAAATATCATTAAAACAAAATGTCAAGCTTTTTCATTGCCCATACTCCATTTTTACCCTTGAGTCGAATTCAGGAGTTGGCCTTAAAAAAAAATCAAAAATACGTTGTTTTATAAAATTATGCTAATTGTACATTTCTGAACTGAATACAAGATCTAAATGAAGGAAAGCAAACACAAGGTTGAGTCAAATTAAGTAAAAAATAAGAAAAAATGAATAACAACAAGTATGTAAACAAAAATGTTGAAGTGTAATGTGCTTATTGCCTTAGGAATGTAAGGTTGACAGAGCTGGCGTTTTTCTCTTTGGAACGATAAAGGATGAGAGATTACTCTATTAGGTCACCTCTATTGTAAGGATCTTAGATAAGGTAAACTGGCAGCACCTTTTTCCCAGGGTGGCAATAGCAGAGGATATCTGTTTGAGGTGGAGGAAACTTTGGATGAGATGTCAGAGTTAACTTTTTTTTTACGCAGAGTGATGGGTGCCTGGAATGTATTGCTTGGGGGTGGTGGAGAAGGTTGATACAATAGGGACATTCAAAAGATTCAAAATAGATGGCACCTGGATGTAAATAAAGTAGAAGGTTATGGGTTCAGGAAGGATTTCAGTGGTTCTCAACCTTTTTCTTTCCACTCACATACCACTTTAAGTATTCCCTATGCCACCCTCTGTGATTAGTCAGGGATTGCTTAAGGTGGAATGTGGGTGGAAAGAAAAAGGTTAAAAACCACTATTTTAATTGTACCTAGTTGACTCATTACTTGCACGTTTTTAATAACTCCAAAGGAAATGGGCCAATGACAATTTTTCTCAAGCAAAATATTTCAGTAACAATTGGGTCTAGAGCAGTGATTCTCAATACCCCCTTAAGCAATCCCTTACTCATCACAAAGCACTGATGGCCCAGGGATTTCTTAAAGTGGCAGTTGAGTGGAAGGAAAGAGATTGCGCACCTCTGGATGATATTGTTGTGGATGGCACAACGTTGTGGGCTGAAGGGCCTGAACTGTGCTGCCACGTTCCATGTTCTAAGAAATTCGATTTCAGCTTGCAAAATTTTAAGAGTTTCACGCTTGTGCATGCTTTACAAAGATGCTCGCAATAAAGTCGACCTATTCAGGGGATCTTCCGCAGCAGGAGTTTCAGGCCATTTCTCGACTTTTTTTGGTGGAATTGTTTCATTTTCATCTGTCTGAAAGCTAAAAGGCTTTGGAGGGGGGGGGGGGGGGGTGTTAATGTCGACTCTTGCTCATCCGGACACCTGAATGTTTCAGTGTGCACTTTCAAGAGGACAAGCATCGAATCCCCAATGTTGCAGTTGGGACCTTTATGGCCAATAATCTGGATGGAAGGCAAGGTATTTAATGACATTGCAGTGCATTGGGAGCCGAGCCACTGGGGTTTGTTTTAAAAAGCCTGCCATGGATCAATAAAGGGGTGTAACGACTTGTTGATCAGTGGCACCAGTGACTGTGAAACTTCCTGCATTACCATTTCTGCGTTTCTATTGGACGCAGGTGACCACAGAGCCCGAGGAGGGCTCATGCAAAGATCGGCAGCTCCAGGCTGGCCGCTGCCTGTTGACAAGCGAGGGCGGGGAGGGACGATGGCTGCAGCGGTGCCTTCCTGAGGCTCAAACTGTTTCGGGCCGAACTCTCTCGCTCCAGTTCCAACAGGGTGGCTGTCACCGTCCCAACCCGGGGGCAGGGGGTCGGGGGGCTGCGCGCCGAGGGGAGCAGAATGAGCGAGATGCCAAGTTTCCTGCACGTCGGAGACATCGTGTCCCTGTACGCGGAAGGCTCCGTGAACGGCTTCATCAGCACCTTGGGGTAAGCGGCGCGACCCCCCTCCCCACCCACTTGGCTCACCGTGCCTGCTGGGCGCGTTTCAACCCCCTCCCCACCTTGCAAAGTCTGCCCTTGACGCAACACAAGCAATGTTCAGGTGAGTGGGCACCGACGCTGCTGGGTCCCAACTTCTCTCTCCACGAACTTCAGCGACCGAGAAGTTGCAAAGTTTACGCTGCTTGTCGGAGACCCGGGGCAGTGCAGGTTGGAGCTGAACCTCTTCAGTCGCCCCACGTTCACTCGATTCGCCCTGAGAAGGAGCTTCGCGCAATTTCACTCTCATCTGCCTTGAAAATTGCAATTGGAAACGGTGATCCCACGGCTGCCTCTGTTGTCCTGTCCAATAACTTTCCCAGTGCACTTTTTTTTGTTTCAATGCAATATTACTTTGGATAGCTCAAGGACCCCCCACCACCCACCACCTCCTTTGAAATCTACTCCGTTTCTTGGCTTTACACACTTTTCTTTGTTCACTTGGTTGCACATTATTAGTCCCAAGTATTAGTTAAATTCTTAAAAGTGGTGGCCACTGCAAGATCTGTGAGAAGTGCACAATGTGTTGTACTTTGATTTAAAAGGGACACTCCTCCGGGGTGGGGGGGGGGACATGGTTTTCAGTCTTCAGTGGAAGAGTGTTCCTCGTGTGGAAGAATTTTGGTTTAATTCATGTTGTTTGTGAACCTACACAATCTTACACAAAATAAGGCATTGCAGCAGGTGTGTGGAAAAATGCAAAAGTAAAACCCTAAAAGGCCAATTGACAACCGTAATAAGAAATTTGACCTAGTTTTAAACAGAGATCATTTGGTGTATCTAGCTCAGTGGTTCTCAACTTTTTTATTTCCACTTTTAAGTAATCCCTATGCCATCGGTGTTCTGTGATTAGTAAGGGGTTGCTTAAGATGGTCTGTGAGTGGGAAGGGAAGGTTGAGAATCACTGCTTTAGACCCAAATGGTACTGAAATATGTTGGTTGAGAAAAATTGCCATTGGCCCACACTGAGTCAATGAGGTACAATTAAAATAGTGGTTTTCAAACTTTTTCTTCCCACTCACAGACCACTCCCTTATTAATCACAGAGCACTTATGGCATTGGGAATACTTAAAGTGCTATGTGAGTGGAAAGAAAAAGGTTGAGAACCACTGAGTTTTTAAACTTGCTGTGTGTAATTTATACAATACTTACTGCTAAATGACATTATCATTTTCTTGAAACAATGCTCTTGAGCAGAGTTTTGAGGGACATTGTGGTAAGCTTTCCAAGAATATTGCGCCTTTCATTATGAAGTATCTTCACTGTTTTATTCTAGGGTGTGCAGCAATCACTTGCGCACAATAGGTTCCCCTCAGCAGTAACATTCCAATGACCACTTAATTTTAATACTAGAACTAGCGAACATAGCCCCAGGATTCAAGGAAATAGATTTGGGCTCGAGATGAGGAGGAACTGCATTTCCCAGAGGGTGATGAATCTATTGGATTCGCTGCCTATTGAAGCAGTCCAGGCTGCCTCAGTAAATATATTTAAGACAAGATTGGATAGATTTCTAAATAGTAGGGGAATTAAAGGATATGGTCGAAAAGGTGGAGATGAGCCTATTGAATGGCAGAGCAGGCTGAATTCTACTCCTATTTCTTATGTTAATGCTTGTTTGAACTTGATCTTTGTGCTAGTTTAAACTTAAGATTTAATGAAGAATAAAAAAGAGAGTGCATTGACTTCAAGTTGAATTTGGGTTTTAAAGTTGCTTGATGTTTGGGAGGCCAAACAGTAGAGATAATGCTCTGTATTTGATTGAAAAATGTGGGTCTCTTCTCCCTCAGTATCTGTTTCAACAGCCCAATATCGCTCTGTGTTTGTTTGAGATTTGGATGATTAAACCGAGAGTTGTCCTTGAAAGTTTGCATGTGATTTCTGAAATTTACAAGAGGACATAGACAAATTAAGTGAATGTTGCCATTGAACATGTTGTTAATCGGCTGTGGGCTCTCCCCACGTGGTCAGCCCTCCCTCCCTCCCAGGTGTAATTAAATAAAAATAAATAATTAAAAAAAAGAACATGTTAATCATTGGCAAGTGTGATTGTGTCTAATTTTCACCCAAGGAACGTAATAAAGCTGCTTTTTTAAAAAAAAGTACATTTTAAAACTAGAAAATCAGATTTATAAACTGGATTGCCATATATTTTAGTGAGTCATGAAACCCTAAAAAAAAACTCTCAAAAATGGGGGTTGACTTCTATATCAGATATACTTTTGAGTCCTTAAAATCAGCTCAGAAACTGCTCCTTGCTGATTCGGTGTATAAGTCAACCCTTGAAAAACCAAAAAAAAACCCCGACTACATCAGATTGTCATTGAAAGTTTTATTGAAAACAACAACACATATAGAACCCTTCAAAACCACTCTCATTATCATCTGAGGCAAAGATGGCGGCAGGCACATCCATTCATGTTTAAACAGTCCTCATACGGGTCTCATTTTATATCTGATGAGGCAGTTTCAGCTTCGTCGTTGGTGTCCCACAATAAATCATCTTCTGTGCCATCAATTGCACAATCACACCTTTTAAACAATTTTATTGCAAACAGTCTCTACTTTCACTTTATGCCATGCTTTGAGCACAAAGTTGCACAGCACATCAAAGTGGGGCAGCACACATTGGCCTGTCTTTTGTAAACAACTTTTCTGCACTTGATGTCCTCACGCACATGGCCTTTGAATGGCTTGTTCAAGCAGACGTCGAGAGGTTGTAATATAGAAGGCGAACCACCTCGGAGAGCCGCCATGTAAGCATTATGTAGTGCTAATTAATGTTCTCAGTTAAGTGGCTACAAAACATACCCCAGGCCAATAAATGCCATTCCTTGCATAAACAGCCTGCACGCCTGTTCCACACATTTTCTTTCATAGTTTTACCTCATTTTCGTCCTTCCATCCTTTTTCATGAAAATGTACAGAAATACCTGCTGGGAATTTTAATTTTGTGTTTGAAGATTACCATAGGTCTTAAGTTTGTCCCGTCGGCCATGCACGATAACACCACAGTAAACCTGGTCCCTTCGTGGCCCATTCTTCTCGTTTGCAAGTTTTCACGCCTTTCCATTCCACTCTTCTATTGCATTGAAATTCATGGAGATTTCACCCAATGTTTCCAATATTTGCCAATGCAAACTGGTGTTTTTGCTGCTCACATATAAACTGGTGAAAATTTACAACTTTAGGATCTAGATCTTTTGGTAGTTACTGAGCAATTTTTTTTATCATAACACCGGATTTTTCCTGTTCATGGAACGGTTGCACCAGTCTACTGTAGCCTCAAAACCTTTACCAAGTCTGGGTGCCACTTGCAGTGCAAATGCTCTTATTTCGGGTGACTATGTAGCAACCTTGCCTCCCATTCTGCCACGTGATTTTCCAATTCTGGCCTCTTCTCATCTAACATTGCCTTTTTGGTATTTTTCTTAAAGTCTCTTCTTCCTCCAAATTCTTACCAGTCTCTCATATTTTCTTGCAGCAGCACAGATGCTGAATTTCTTGGCTATTTCTATCACTTTTACTTTAAAACGTGCTTAATACTTCCATTGTTTTAATGGAGCCTCCATGGTAGCAGTCACTTCCAGCCAATACCCAGCTGATCAATCAATGTGATTTTTGGGGGTCGACTTGTACGCCAACACCCAACATTTCAGGCATTGCGTTTTTTGGGGGTAGACACCTGATGTATGATAAAACCCATAAAATGAGGCAGAAAAGGTGAGTTGACTGATCTGCTCATATATTTGGGTACTTAAATTATTGGAGACTAGATTGTTTGTCACATTAGAGCTGTTACACTATGAAGGGTTCTTCCATGAGTGATCTGACAGGCCAACTCCAATACTCATGTAGCCATGTAATGTGGAAGCGCAAGAGTGTAGAGTTGCAATAAAAATAATTTAGTACAAAGGACGGAAAGCACGCGCATACCATTGTGAGGTTCATTCAGGAGCATGATGGCTGAGGGGAGGAAACTGTCTTTCAGGTTGTTGATACATAGTTTTACTCGAGCCTTCTTCCCAGCAGGAGGAGGGAGAAGAGAATGTGTTCTTGATCATTGGTATGAAGCAGCAAGGATCAACTCGTGCCCCCTTGTTCCATCTGCAACTGATTTATGACTTTTACATTATGTATTAAATTGGATATTCTGAAATTGGCTGAGGTCACTACAGAAGACATATACTTTGATTAATAATTGTAAAATGCGAAGACTGGAGATGCCTGACTTCAGTATGTTTTATTTATTGACAGGCGGGTTTTCTCTGCATTTAATATGGGTAGTCACTTTAAACTGCTGAGTATACAATTTTTAGGTCAAATTTCACTGGATCTGCAATTTCTTGGCAGCATGACTTAGCTCTGAGGTGCAGTTGTGTTCAGTGTGATCTTATTTGTCCAACCACTGAAACTGGGTAATAAAATGGACCACTTAACATCTATAGTTTATTGAATGTGTAATTATCTTTAAGATCAGTCCATATCATGTGGCGTGACTTGGAGTAAGTGATCAAATCAGCCACGCTATTAGTTATTGGTTTGTCTTCAACACGTGTAGTTTGCTTCGAAGGGGACAGAAGAAGCAGTGGATGCTGAAATTTGGAGCAAATAATGAGCTGCTTGAAGAACTTGCCATAGTGGGCCATGCAGCATCTGCAGAGGCACAGGGATGGTCAATATTTTGGGTCTCAAACAAGTTCCTCCAAGAGCTCATAATTTGGTTAGAAATTACTTGCCTCATTGAACAGAATGATCCATTGGCAATGAGGATAGAACATTGCTGCGGTGGGTGCAACAAGACAGTAATGAGGGTTAAGAAAATGAGGTACTGCATATAGAGCAGAACCAAACATATGGACATGAGTGATATGTTGATGAGTTGGATAAGTATAAGGACACAAAAATATAAGAAATGGGAGTTGGAGTAGGCCGTTTGGCAAAATGAGCCTGCTCCATCTTTCAGTCAGGCTATGGCTTCATTTATCTGCCCAATCCCTATAGCCCTTAATTCCCCTTTTCATAAAAATCTCTTCATCTGTATCTTAACTGCATGTAATGAGGATGCCTCTCAACTGCCTTTGGGGCAGAAATTCCACAGGTTCACTATTCTCTGGGAGAAGCAGTTCCTCATATCTCTGTCTTCAATCTACTTCTCTGAATCTTGAAGCTATGCCCTCTAGTCTAATTTCACCTATTAGTGGAACCAATCTTCCTGCTTTTATCTTTCCTATTCTTTTCAGAATTTTGTGTCTCCATAGGAAATCACTCCCTCTTCCTTCTAAATCCCAATTGGTAAAGTCCCAGGCTATTCAGTCTCTCCTTTTAGGTAACCCCTTTAATAGTGCACTTGTTCGTGCAACACTATTCCAGTGCCAGCAACCTGGGTTCAAACACACTGACGGCTGTAAGGATTTTTCATGTTCTCCCTGTGTCTGTGGGTTTCTTCTGGGTGCTCTGGTTTCCTCCCATGCTCTAGCAATGTACAAGGTTGGTAGGATGGAGCGTAGGGTTGTGGACCAGAGGGGCCTGTTACCATGCTGTATCTCTAAAGTAAGTTAAAATTAAATCAACGTGCTGGGACTTCTCTGCACTGCTTCAGAAGCCATTATATCCTTTCTCAGATAAGTAGACCAGAACATCACATATTACTCCAGGTGTGGCTTCACTATTACCCTATCCAGTTACAGCAGAACTTCCTTGCTCTTAAATTCTATCTTCTGTTTAAAATGTAGACCTACAGCATGGTAACAGGCTCTTTAGGCCCATGAGCCTGTACCATCCAATTATGCCTATTTGACCTGGTTTTGAATAGTGGGGGGAAACTGGAGCACCTGGCAACACAGGGAGTAGGCAGTGCAGGATTCAAACCCTGGACGTGGTTGCTAGCACTGTCACCGTGTTACTCTAACCACCATGTTAACTGTGCTGCACAATCTCGAGGAATACCTTTAGCAATATCCCATTTGCCTTCGAGATTGTCTATTGCACACTGAACACAACTGCACCTCAGGGCTAAGTCATGCTGCCAAGAAATTGCATATCCAGTGAAATTTGTTCTGTAACCACCGCCAGCCCCTCCATTTTACCATTTGTTCTCAGAAACAGTTTCTACACACCCATACACAAATCCAAAGATAGTCTGCAGACTATCTTGCCAATCTTGCCATAAGATTGGAAAACATTCTGGATGGAGATATAAATATTATTACTTGCAGACAAGCGCTCCTATAGCGTATCAGAAAATTGTGAAAGGACATTTCAATTTAGACTCTGCAGAGACATTTGTGAACCAGACAAATGGGGTGTAGCAGTCAGAGATCTGAATGGATGATTGATGACTATTTTGTCATGTTAAGTTCAGTGGCTGAAAGATGTACGCTGATGCATGAATAAATTGGAGCAAGACCGGTGAATGTGACTTTCAAGGAACCTTGCAGAATAGTGATGGGCACTGAAGAACACAAAAGAATTTTCCTTTCTCTATTAGAAGGTGTTACAAGTATGTTTTAGAAAGTTATGCAACAGACTACTTCCATGGCTATAATCAAGTACCAGGGAACACAAAGATGTGATATTGTGAGCAAAACTGCTTGGCAAAGCTGTTTATTTGGTTTGTATGTATTGTCGTGTTGCAGCTAAGAAGAATGGAAAAGTACAGGTGACTCCTATGTTACAGCCATTCAGGGAAATCAAACATGGCCATCCCAAATGCACAAATCACTACCCAAAATTTTGACATGCAGAGTAAAATTTACAGTCATGGGGAATATGTTTTGGGGAAAAAATAAATGTGCCAGTTTATATAAAAAAAAAAGCTCTCCTGCCTTGATGCAAGCATAGATGACACATTTTCATGTTTTGGAAAATTGTCATATGGATAATTTTCTAGGAATGCCATCTCTTTGGTACGCTGTTGTGCGGGAGTAGTTTGTGGTACATTTGTGTTCTGCTAAATTTATAGTTGTGTGTATGTCTATTATGGTGTTTGTTAGAATAGTTATGGGTAAAATATGTCTTTAAAAGAGATTGTGGGGATTTAGTTTCGGTTACACGTCACAAAAGACATTTAAAATACAAGAGCTTTGTTGAAGTTGGATTTTTAAAAAATAATTTTTTATTTTTCACTCTGAACCATATCAACCAAAATATGTACAAACGTGTTACTTGCAGACAAGCTCTTGTAGGATATCGTAAAATTGTGAAAGGACATTTCAATTCCCTCTACCCACCCCCCCCCTCCAATACCCATAAATATTCAACAAATACAATACAATAAACCATAAAACAATATTTTCACACAAAGGAAAATAAACAAGAAAAATGCATCATCTATTTATTACACACTGAATCTAGTCATTTTGTCTTATCATTTTCCTTCTCATTTTAGGGGATGGAGGTCCGAGGCAAGCTCTCTCTGATCCATGTATGGTTCCCAAATTTGTTCAAAGTTGTTTTAAATTGTTATTTTTTCCAATGGAATACATTTATTCATTTCCATGTACCATTGCTGAATACGAATACTCTCTTCCATTTTCCAAGTTGACATTATACATTTTTTTGCTATCGCTAAGGCTATCATAATGAATTTTTTTTGCGCTTTATCCAATTTGAGGCCTAATTCTCTACTACTTATGTTACTTAAAAGAAATGTCTCTGGTTTTTTTTGGTGTGTTTTTTTTTGCAATTTTATTTAGTATCTGATTTAATTCTTCCCAAAACTTTTTCACTTTCGTACATGCTCAAGTTGCATGTAATGTTGTTCCCTTTTCCTTCTTACAGTGAAAACATCTATTTGATAATCTTGGATCCCATTTTTTAATTTTTGAGGAGTAATATATACCCTGTGTAACCAATTATACTGTATCATGTGTAACCTTGTGTTTATTGTATTCTTCAGAGTTCCAGAACATAACTTTTCCCATACTTAATTTTTTAATCTTTCTTTAGATCCTTTTCCCACTTTTGTTTAGGTTTATAGTTTATTTCATTTTCTTTATCTTGCAGATTAATGTACATGTTGGTTATAAATCTTTTGATTATCATTGTGTCTGTAATCACGTATTCAAAGCTGCTTCCTTCAGGTAATCTCAAGCTGTTTCCCAATTTATCCTTTAAATAAGCTTTCAATTGATGATATGCAAACATTGTATCATGAGTTATTCCATATTTGTACTTCAACTGCTCAAATGTTAATAAACTATTTCCCAAAAAAGTTTTCTATTCTTTTGATTCCTTTTCTCTCCCATTCTCTAAAGGAAACGTTGTCTATTGTAAAAGGGATTAGTGGATTTTACTCAATAGTAATTTTGATATTTGATAATTCATTTTTTTATCCTTTCTAAGTGGATCTTCCATGTATTAAGTAAATGATGCAGTACTGGTGAGTTTTTATATTGCACCAGCTTTTCATTCCACTTATCAAGTGTTCTGGTACCTTTTCCCCTATTTTATCTAGTTCTATCTTAGTCCAGTCTGGTTTTTGCCTTGTCTGGTAAAAATCTGATAAATACCTCAATTGTGTGGCTCTATAATAATTTCTAAAATTTGGTAACTGTAAACCACCTTGATTATACCTCTCTGTTAATTTATCTAACGCTACCCTTGGATTCCTCCCTTTCCACAAGAATTTCCTTATTATTCTCTTTAGTTCCTTAAAGAATTTTTCTGTTAAGGGAATTGGTAATGTTTGAAATAAGTATTGTATCCTTGGGAACACATTCATTTTAATCCAGTTTACCCTCCCTATCCAATGTTAGCGGTACTTCTTTCTATTGTTCTAAGTCTTCCTGAAATTTCTTTATTAGTGGCTGATAACTTAGTTTGTACAAATGGCTTAAGTTATTATCTAACCTGATCCCTAGGTATCGGATTGCATGTGCTTGCCATTTAAATGGTGATTCTTTTTTATATTCTGTATAGTCTGCGTTACTCGTTGGCATTACTTAACTTTTCTTTGCATTGATCTTGTACCTCGATATTTCTCCATATTCCTTCAATTCCTTATGTAATTCTTTTATGGATACCTCTGGTTCTGTTAGATATACTATGATGTCATCTGCAAATAAGTTGATTTTATACTCCTCCTTTATTTTTATCCCTTTTATTTTATTTTCTATTCTTATCAGTTCTGACAAAGGTTCTATTGCTAAGGCAAACAATGAGGGGGATAGTGGACATCCCTGTCTAGTTGACCTACTTAATTTAAAGTGACTCGATACATATCCATTTACTGTTACCTTCACCAATGGTCCATTATACAATGCCTTAATCCAATTTATTTATTTTTCTGGTAGATTGAATTTCTGTAATATTTTAAATAAGTAATTCCACTCTACTCTGTCAAAGGCTTTTTCTGCGTCGAGAGCAACAGCCACTGTTGGTTTCTTATTTCCTTGAACTGAATGAATTAGATTAATAAGTTTGCAGACATTGTCCGCTGTTCGTCTTTTAATAAATCCAGTTTAATCTTGTTTTACTATTTTAGCTACACAATCAGCCAATCTGTTTGCTAATAATTTCGGTATTATAGTCTGAATTAAGTAGAGATATTGGTCTATATGATGCTGGTGTTACTGGATCCTTCCCCGTCTTTGGTATTACTGTAATTATTGCTGTCTTACATGAATCTGGCAAGTTTTGTGTTTCTTCTATCTGGCTCATTACTTCCAAGAGAGGAGGAATTAATAACTCTTTAAATGTTTTATAAAGTTCTTTTGGAAATCCATCCTCTCCTGGTTTTTTTATTGTTCGGCAGCTTTTTTAATATATCCTGTACTTCCTTTATTTCAAATTGCTTTATTAGTTTGTTTTGTTCCTCTTCTTGCAATTTTGGCAGTTCAATTTTAGCTAAAAATTCCTCCATTTTATCATCTTTCCCCTCTTTCAATTTGATACAATTGTTCATAAAATTCCTTAAAATTTTCATTAATCTCTGTTCTAAGTTGCCAAGCTAATATTGTGTTTTTTCTCCCAGTTCATAATACTTTTGCTTTGCTTTCATTATGTTCTACTCCACTTTGTACGTTTGTAATGTTTCGTATTTAATTTTTTTGTCCACCAGTTCTCTCCTTTTCATTATATCATCCCTTTTTACTAATTCCTTTTCTGTACTTACTATCTCCCTTTCCAACTGCTCTATTTCCCGATTGTAATCCTTTTTCATCTTAGTCACATAACTTATTATCTGCCTTCTAATATTGTGTCCCATAATATAAATTTGTCTTTCACTGATCCTGTGTTTATTTCAAAATATGTTTTAATTTGGCATTCAATAAACTCCCTAAAATTCCTGTCTTTTTAGTAGCATGGAGTTTAACCTCCATCGATATGTTCTTGGTGGGATGTCCTCCAGTTCTATTGCTAATAATAGGGGTGAATGATCTGATAGTCTAGCTTTATATTTAGTTTTCCTAACTCTCCCTTGAATATGAGCTGACAACAAAAACATATCAATCCTTGAGTAAGTTTTGTGCCTACTCAAATAATATGAAAATTCCTTCTCTCTTGGCTGTTGTCTCCTCCATTTATCCATGTTTCATTTCCTGCATTGATTTAACCATAAATTTGGCTACTTTATTCTTTTTACTTGTGTTTTGTCCAGTTTTATCCAACATTGGGTCCAAATTAAGTTTAAAATCCCCTCCTATCAATATATTTCCTTGTGTGTCTGCAATCCTCAAAAAAATATCCTGCATAAACTTTTGATCCTCCTCGTGAGGTGCATGTATATTGAGCAAATTCCAAAATTCTGAGTATATCTGACACTTTATCATTGCATACCTCCCTGCTGGATCTATTATTTCCTCCTCTATTTTGATTGGTATATTTTTGTTAACTAGTATGGTTACATCTCTAGCTTTTGAATTATAGGATGCTGCCGTTACGTGTCCTACCCAGTCTCTTTTTAGTTATGTTCCGCTTCAGTTAGATGTGTTTCCTGCACAAAAGCTATATCTATTTTTTCCTTCTTCAATAAATTTAGTAGCCTCTTCCTTTTAATTTGGTTATGTATTCTATTAATATTTATAGTCATAGAGTTCAACATGGCCATTTTATATCTTGCATACATCTCTTTTCCACTTCTTTGCCACCTCCACCCCTCTTTTCCCCATTTTCATCTCTTCGATTTTTCTTAATATACAACACATTTAAGACATAAAGTAACCCTGCAATTCCCACATCCACTAATACCAAAAGTTCCCCCCCTCTCCATGAAATTCCCACATCCACTAATACCAAAAGTTCCCCCCCCCCTCTGAGTTGCCCCATACTCCTTGCCGGGCAACCACATCTCCCCTTTTCATTTGGGTTGCAATCTTGTTCACAGCATCAACTGATTTTGCATTTATGGTTATTCCCCCTCCACCCAGCCCTCTCTAGAAAAGTTTTTTTAAAACACATATAACAAAGTTCTCTCTTTTTTTTCCCCCTTACTCCCTTCCTTCCTTTCTCTTTTCCCTCTTTAGTTCTTTACATATACATTGTTTTTACATCTTTTTATATACTTTATCGCCATTCCTTATTCTTGTTACATCTCATCATCTCTTCTGTCCTGCAAATGTTCTGCGAATTCTTGCAGTTTCTCTGGATCCGAGAACATCTGTTTTGCTCCCCAGGTATAAATATTTTAAGCACTGCTAGATGTCTTAATATGAATTTGTAACCTTTTTTCCATAAAGTTGATTTCGCTGTATTAAATTCCTTCCTCCTCTTTAAGAGTTCAAAACTTGTGTCTGGGTAAAAAAAACTATTTTTTGACCCTTGTATTCCAATGGTTTATTATCTTCTCTAATTTTATTCCTTGCCTGCTCCAGTATATTTTCTCTTGTTGTATATCTCAAAAATTTTACTAAGATGGAACTTGGTTTTTGATGTGCCTGTGGTTTCGGAGCTAGTGCTCTGTGAGCCCTTTTAATTTCCATTTCTTCCTGCATTCCTGTCATTCCCAGGACCTTCAGGATCCGTCCTTTTATAAATTCCTTCATGCCTGTGCCTTCTTCGCCCTCCTTCAGGCCCACTATTTTTATGTTGTTTCGCCTACTATAATTTTCCAACACATCAATTTTCTGAGCTAACAAGTCTTGTGTCTCTTTTTTTTGTCACTTTCTTCCAATTTTTCTCTTAAGTCATTCATTTCCATTGCTACAGTCGTTTCCTGCTCTTCCACACTCTCTACTCCTCTCCCTATTTCTGTCATTACCAGTTCTAACCTTTGCATTTTATCTTCTGTTCTTTTCATTTTTCTTTTAATTGCATTAAACTCTAATGACAACCATTCTTTTCGTGATCTCATTTGTTCTTCAAAAAAGACTTTATCTATATTCTGTTCATCAGTTTTACCTTCTATTTCTCTGTAAAGATCTTGGTCTTCTTCTTCCTCTTCTTCTGTGTCTGTATCTGTGTTTGTGTCTTTTCTTTGTGTCTGTGTCTCCTGTTTTTCCTGATGAGCTGCTTGTATCTCTTTGTCGGGCCTCTTCTTGCTGGGCCTCTTGTTGCTGTTCCTCCCCTCTTGGGCTGCTCATCTGTTGTGATTCTTGACGTTGGTCTTCTTGTCGATCTTCCCTCCGTCTGTCTTCCACGTCTGTTTCGTCGCACCCTCTTCTGCTGTCTTCATTATCCTCCAGCTGAGAGCCCTGGTGTCGGACGTCTCTCAGCTGCTCAGTCTGTGACAGCTCGCTCCTCTGCTGAGCCCCCCTCTCACCGGTCGGTGTCCTCTTTCTCCTCTGATTGCGCACTGCACATGCGCGACTCCTCGCGCTTGCGCCGTTGTGCACATTTGTTTGGCTCCGAGAGCCATTTTTGTAGTGTACCGGCTGGTGGATCGCGACTCTGTAGGGCAGGACTGACCTTGAGGGTCAGGCGCTCCTCATCACCACAGCGTCCTGTTCCTTCCTGCAGGTAAGGCCTTCTTCCTTCTTCGGTGACTTTTTAACTTTTTTTCCAGCTGTTCTTACTTTCACCTTCTTGGAAGCCATCTTCTTGCTCTTCTCTGTATCTTTATCTTCTATTTCTTGTATTCTATTTCTGTTATGCTTTGCTTTTTCCTAACTTTTTTTCTATTTTCCTGGAGAGGGCTGGATTTCCTGACCGCCACTAGTCCATCACATGACTCCTCCCCTGTTGAAGTTAGATGTTGAGGCTCAGATTGACTTTGCAGAAGCAATGAAGAATGCTGTTCTATGGGTATGGGAAATAAAGTCCAGGCACAGAGATACTGATAAGATCTTTCAAAGATTGAATTTGGAGTCCGTGTGTGTGTGTGTGTGTGTGTGATAAGTTAAAGATGGATCCTGTTTTTTTTTATTTAAAAGAAAAATCAAAGCAACTTTTGTTTAAGTTACCATTGTCTTGATGAATTTCTATTGTTGTTGGGTTTTGGACCCTTCTGGCCTGGTAACAGTATATATAAATATTTTTATATTTTAAATATTTTATACAAAACTTGTTTTGTTAATTAACTTTATATATTCTGTTATTGTTGTCATGCATGTTATATCTTCCCCTAAGAGAAAGTTGTGGGATATATTGGATGTGTACATATCTTTTATGAACTGTGTATCATGTGATTTTTTTAAAAAATAAAGTTTTAATTTAATTTTTAATTTTGTTTAATTTAATAGGCCCTCTGGCACACAAGCCTGTGCCATCCAAAAATGTACCTTTCAATGGATTGTTGTATCGGCCACTACTCTTGAGTGAATGCTGTGCTCATTTAATTAAGAATGTTTGGTTCACAGCTTTATCCTTGCTTTCCATCACAGAAATTGAAAAGAACTACATGCTTGCATCACCATGAAGTGATGGAATTGTATCTTTCAAAGCTTTGTAAGCTTGAATCATTTACTGTGTTTCCAAGATGAACTGATTTTGAAATGACACAGTTTGTCACACTATCATTTTTGAAACCTCATTGGTGATGCTGTGCAGTGTTACATCACAGACCAGTAGCAATAGAAATTCTCCAAGACAGTGCTATTTTTAAAACAATATATTTATTTAATAACTATTAATAATGTAACAACTTAACTCCAACTATACGTGTGTGTGATATCCAAACCATTACAGCTTAGGCACAATTCTGGAAAATCAATTCAAGTTTAGTCTTCAAAATCCTGTGTTGAAACTTGAGTTTTAAACTGGTGTTCAGAAATAATTACCAAGGAGGTGTGTGTGTGAGTGAGTGAGATGGTGTGATCAGACTGCCAAAAACTCTCAAATCCTTGTTGAATTGCTTCCAGAGAAATGTTTTTCATACAAATGATTGTCACAACTCCCTTTTTCCTTGTATAGGGGGAAATGAAATGTGTGTCTTGAACAACGTTTCCAAAACCCAGGCACAGGTCAAATGAAATGACCATCAGAATGGTCACAATCCAAATGCAGGAATAATCCTGCTTCTTTTACCCAGATATGGGTCAATACAAATGCTCATTACAATGGTTACAGTGGTTTAATGTTTCCTCCGTCCAGGAGAAACAGCAGAAATGTCAATTTCACATGAAGTCACTTCTGTGTCTTGCAGATCTCTGGCAGCTCATTAATCAATATTACTTCTTGAAGTGTCGCAATCACATGACTTTCAGCCACATGTCTCACTCACCATCTGTTTTTCTTGAATAAACACCATAATTCTCGTCTTCTTTCAGACTATTACTCTATAGTCAATATTTAATGGTGCCTTTGCATCTGAGGGCTATAAAAGTTTTTTTTTAAACGATAAAAGACTTTTCTGTGAAACGTTTGCAGCCTTTGTTAACCCTTCAAGTGTGGCTACTAAGTTAAGTGTGAGCTTGTAATAACAGGAATCTTTGGTTCTGCGGTCATGCTTGTGTTGGTTGCAATGGAGATGTTGCAGCCACTTGGTCATTGTAGTAATGCTTCCATCCCACCATTGATGCCACAATTTGCTTCTATAATGAGCTATAATTTCCCACTTGTGGACTAAGTATGCATGAGCTATTCTCTTCAGGGAAGTGGGTCCAGTGTACAGTTGGCTAACTATGTTTGTCATTGCTAAATTCTACTCTTGTGGGGTCTGAAAGCACTTGGAAAAATATTATAGAGTTAGTTCAGTTTGTTTTGAAAAATTAAAACTTATCAGTTTGTCAGAATGATCCCTTCAGCGTTTGGTAGTTTGACAGATCAGTAGTTCGTAGCTTGATCTTCTGATGGTCTGCATGGACGGGCATCTGAGAAATCCATACTACTTCGTGATTTTTATGTGATTATCTCCATTTGGATATGGGAGAAGGGGTGGGTTGCAGAAGGACTTTGACATTTACAACTTGCCACAAAATCCCTATTCATGGGTTAGAATCTGTCATTAAGTATCACTCCATAACTACAATCAGAAAAAAAACCTGTAGGTGAAGAACTGCATCTCAGACTCAAAGGGAGCTGCATCAGTCATTGTTCAAATGTCTAATTTTTAATACCCTCTGTTTTGAGATATTTCAGTGTCCTAACGTGTATGATCAAGAGCCAGTTTGTAGTTTTCAATTGTGTAATGTTGTAGTAATTTGCATGGAAGTCCAATTTTACAGCAGCATTTTTGGCTACAGACACCTTTTTTCTGCAAGATTAAAATACACTGGTAGAAAAGTTGTTTGTTGCTTATCATTCCTTCGAAATATGCTTTTTGCAAAAGAAATGTACAAAAACTGCTTCAGAAAATTGAATTCTGCAAGTTGTCTCCTTTTAACATTGCTGAATACACACACAAGACTGTTCTGTATTTCAGACATAAAAAGAGCAAGATGAGGGGTGTATTTTGTGGAATAAATGTTTCAATTGTCCATCTGCACTGCATTTGACTTGTCATGTCGAAACCATGATCTGAGTCATTCAACATGAATGCAGGGTTTATTGTATTACTTATAATTATGCGCTGAGCAGTCAAATGCTAAATTGTGTAAAACCATTATTGTTGAAAAAAATTGAAATACAGAACAGTCTTGTGTGTGTATTCAGCAATGTTAAAAGGAGACAACTTGCAGAATTCAATTTTCTGAAGCAGTTTTTGTAAATTTCTTTTGCAAAAAGCATATTTCGAAGGAATGATAAGCAACAAACAACTTTTCTACCAGTGTATTTTAATCTTGCAGAAAAAAGGTGTCTGTAGCCAAAAATGCTGCTGTAAAATTGGACTTCCATGCAAATTACTACAACATTGCACAATTGAAAACTATTTTCAGTTGATAGGTGAGGTGTGTGATAAGGTTCAGTGCAGTTATGTGCAAAGCTCATTCAGTAGAATAATTTGCATATTGTGTAATTTCAAGGTAAGTCTATCTGGAAATTTTGAATATTTGCCAGTATAGATTATTGTAATTTTGGATTCTATCAATAGAAATGAACCATTTTGAGGCCATGTAGACTTCTCTGTCCTCAAGTTTGTGTTAGCTAGCAGAAAAAGAAGAAAGACACTCTTGCATTAGCACATCATCTTTTGTTATCTCTGACTGTCTTAAGGTACTCTTAGAGCTAATTATTTTGGAGTCAGAGTTTGGATTTTGAATTGTATTTACGACTATAATGGAACATGCACTAGGGACACAAAATATTCCCACATGCAGTAACAGCACAATGACCCTGATGTCGATTGAGGGATAAATATTGGCCAAGAGACCAGGATAACTTGAATAAAACAAAAAAAATGCAAGATACAAGACAGAAAGAAAAGCAGGTAGTCAGAGTAGTAGCAGAGGATGTGGGGGAATGCAGCGCGTCGAATGAACCGAAGACTTGTTAACTCAAACCAAGGCTTTAACCAGCAAAAGACTGCAGCGTATCACAGCACGGTCGACCAGTCCAGACTGACCTGGGTCTGGTTAGGAGCACCCCTTTATGACCCGCCAGTAGGCGTGGCTACGATCTCAGCCAATCACAACAACTATAAGCAAATATACATTGGTGATGGTATCCTGTACTATCACGGGAGAAACGGGGAAAGATGAGGGATTTCTTTTGAAGTGTTTTCCCGTTTAGTTATCATTTCAGTGAAGTATGCCAGAAAGTTGTTTTTTTTTTTAAAAACTGCAAAATTGGACTGAATAGTGTTAGGGTTGTCAAAGGAAACATCTTGTCAGTGATGAGCATCTTTGGAATTTGCCACAACTAGAGCTGTGATTGCTGAGCACAGAACAAATGGGTGCGCTTCAATATGAGATTGATAGATTTTTGAATGACGGCTAAATTAGGGGTTATGATCCGACAAGAAAATGTAGTTGAGTGCAAAGATCAATATTAATTTTAATTGATGGGGAAGGAGATCATTCTGGCTCATATTTTCTTTGAATTTATTCACATGTACACTTAGAATCAGTTCATGTTAGAATTTTGCTTCAATCACTCTGAACATTTGTTTTGGTACACTTTCAGCTCTTGGGACAAAATGGTAATTATTATTTAGATTGAATTGGTTTGAGGCTGATTTCATTATGTCCTTAAGCCTAAAGTATTTCAAAATCATTGTAAGAGAAAATAAATGTGTGGCACTAATTCTTCTCTGTCGTTCAACCTTGGCCGATGAGAAGTGCATTAAGTGGTGACACAATAAGGAATATTGGAAGTTGGTGCGAATGTGAAAGAGTATAAATTTAAAAAGGATGACAGAACTTTTTTCAAAGAAATTACAGATAGCCCTTTTGGAGACCATAACGGTTATTTAGTTTGGACTTGAATTCACAATGTGGGACATAAGTTCTAAAATTTAACTAGCTTCAGACATGACATCAAATAAGGCTAGTTTCATCCTATAGAATGATTAATTTATGCATCAGAATGAGACTGAAACTAATTCTCCTCTATTTAAGAAATGGTCTGAGTATTTTTCAGGAGAATAGACGCTTTATAGAAAATAATAGTCCTCAAAAATCTGAGACCATTGATGGAGAAAATGATTATGGACCAATCTATACCTGGCATGGATCGTAGCCATCAAACTTCCCTGTCACAGATCTGACCAGAGTTGTTTGTCAATTGTTGATTCCCATTTCACCCTTGACTTAAACAAACCTGGCTTTGGGCTCTTATTCATCAATTTAAAAAGTACATTCTAGATATAAACCTATGCATTTCCTTCATGGAGTAGTTTCTTTTCAATGAGTCCCAGTAGAGTCATTTCAGGGCCCCATTTGGCTCTAAAGAAGGATTGCATCTGCGATCAAGAGCTTAAAGTGTATCAAAACAAATCTCACCCCACAGAAATTACACCAATATATACCTGAATTATCAGAGATGCGTTTTAGGTGTGGCGAAGAGGTTGGTTCCTTTTTACATTCTACCTGGCTTTGCATGAAAGTGAGGCCCTTCTGGTATGACATCTGTGATACCCAAACTATAATCATGGGAGTCACCTTCCCAGTAGACCCAGAGCTTTGTCTTCTGTGGGAACTTTACCATGGTTGGTAGATTACTAATTCTCCAATTAAATTCACAGAAATGCCCTTGTGTGTGGCCAGGAAATGCATAGTGGTAACACTGATGCCTGACTCCCATCTTCAGAGATGAATAGTTGCATCCTACTTGAAAAGGTCACATGCAATCTCTGGAAGGGATATAACACCTTCCTAAAAATCTGGCAGCCTTATTTAGAGGCCTTATTGGCCTCTGTGGCCAATATAGAGTTACCATTGCTACTTGCTAGGCTCTGAAAAGATTTTAACGATGTGGTATTATCATGTCTCCGTATGTTTTTATTTTACGGACTGATAATGGGATGATTTTCTTCATTATTTTTCTGTTTAATAGGACATATAGAGGGGAGGGGTTGGACGGAGGGGTTTTCTTGATGGTATGATTGTTGATTGTTAAATATATTAAAATATTATAAAATAAAAATCTGGGACCATATAACAAGAATGTGAAACTGGAACAATTAAGAATGAATGAAGCATCTGTATTAGACTGTTTCTATGGCCCTGTTTCTATTTTCACTTCCTGGTTGTTTACTGACGGGCTGTAACTCTTGTAATTGATGTCGGATATAATCTAGGTGTGTACTTTTTTACTTTGGAAAGTTTTGGAAAGTCTTTCCTTACTTGCTTACCTTGAGGCATTTATTCATATTACATTTTATTTACAGTGAAGATTAACATGTTAGACTTTTATCATGCGTGAAAGAATTAAATGCATTAAGGGAAGGGGGTTTCTACTGTTGGGTCTGGGCTAATGGAGATTTGCTAGTCTTTCAGATAAGGAATCATGAATAAGAAATACTTGAGCAAGGTTTGCAGAAATTCCAGGTTACATAACATGACTAAAACAAAGCCACAAGACCATGGTATGACCTGTCAAAGATAGCTTGATCAGACCTGCGCAAGATTAGCGCATCTAAAGTTGAGAAAGCTAAAAGACAAGTCAAGATGTAACAAAAACAAGAATAACCAACTGCAAGATAAAGAACAACCAGCTTCAAGCTGCACGTAGCACCTATCTGAAGGACTATATGAAATGAACTAAAATGCTGTGAATTGAGTGAGGCTCAGTGCAGCAAATGAACGATGTGCCCCTTGCTCCCGCTAGCGTAATACTATAAAGTTGATCGTATGCTCATTGGTTTTGTTGTTGTTTTATTGCAGCGGGTTCAATTTTAACATGTGTGTCCTGCCTGATAAGTTCAAGATCATTGTCACACATTCCAAGGCGCAGTGAGAAAGTTTAGTTTACTTCCAGTCGAGCTATATAGCTCAGCTACAGTGTAACAAGTGAATAGCAGTACAGAAGGGCAGTGGGTTACAGAGCAAAGGCAACATAATTTGACTAGCATAAAACTCATGCAGAAACCTGACAAGAATTGGAAAGAAGCTATCCTTGATAAAGTTTTTGTTTAAATAAAAAGACAGATAGCAAATTTTGAATTCCTTTTGGTTTTACTATATTTGAGACCTTGTTTGATTTTATAATTACATTCCACTGCTTAATTTGCTAAGTACGTTGAAAATTATCAGTTCCCTCTCAGCATTCCTGCCCACTCTCTCCAGGCACTTACCCTGCATTTGCTCCAATTTTCTACCCAAAGAAGTGAAATTATTCAATTGGGATTTAATTTTAATCAGTCAACTCTTGTGATGCATTAGCTGAAAGTACCAAATATGTCAGAAAGCTTAAAAAATAAAGGTTCCATTATTGTCATGTAATCCGACACTTATAATATGAAATTATTTAACTTTGTCTACTGTAAGGAAGGCAGAGTCGCTCAATTTATTCCTATATGTTTCATAATGGACATGGTTTCAATTGTCTTAATATTAGATTACCAAAAATGAATGCATTAGGATTGAAATTAAATTCTGTGGCAATATATAATTTTAGCTTGTATGCATTTTTATATCAACAAAACAAAAACAAATATTTCATCCTCTGAAATGTATCTCTTTACATTGAGTAGTTGACTGCTAATTTAAAACTTCCCGACAAAAAAAAACTTGGAATTGGTTTCGGAATGAATATGGTAATGCAATAAAAATACAGTAAATGTGCTACAAGGCATCTAATATTAGCTTCAGCTTTCAAGATTGACCTGTTTTAAATTCATGCAAATATAAAAATTGGTTTATTTATATTGACAATCTTGGCATTTCGGAATCCATTGGAATTTATTACAAAATTCAATTGCGGGATAATGGGCTGTGGATGAAAAGGTAAAATGTTTTCAGACATTCATAAAGTGCTTAATAGCTAACCTTGTGATTGGGATCTTTATAATAATAGGTGTGCCAACAAAAATCTAGTGTACACTTCAACCGCAAAATTATTTCACTCATCTTTATCACACAAATATTATCTTGGGAAATGCTTCATGGAGGATTAAGATAGGATTATTTAAAACATCTGTAAAATAGCAGGCAGATGGAATTGGTTTTTAAAAATACCTTTACATATTTGATGGATAGTTTTGCTTGGACTCATTTTCATGAATTGTAATATTAACAAAATCTGAAAATTATGTGTACATCTGAATTACATGTTAGGTACATAAGATGATACAGCATTTGTTAATCTGCTTAGATCCTTTGTGGCCAAGCAGACGGATTTGGTGATGTTCTGTTGTTTGTGAGTTATTGTTTACTGATGATGTCATTTGAGTTCAGTATGTTTTTAGCATTCAGCATACTCCAAACCTTAAAAGCCTTACCAACAGTAATGGATGTGCCACATCTTGAAGCAAGAGTAAGTCCCTCCCTGGCCCCCAGCAGGCTAAATGCATATATTAATTAAAATCTTAGCTTTAACAGAAGTTCTTACTGTCGTTCTGCATTGATTACTTGATGCTCTTAAGTCCTTTAAGATACATTTGTCACTGTAGTATTGATCATGCATTAAAATTGTTTGACCCACAAGGGTTCAAAATAAGGCAATAGTGCTAACAGTTAACTCACAGGACTGTTGTAATTTTCCATTTGTTAATTGGCATGTTTTTCGTGATCCTGGATATTGATTGTTTTAAAAAAAATCGACATCAGTAACATTTTTCTGTACATAAGTAAGATTTTTCTCTACATCGTTACCATTTCTTTTGGAGGTTCCCAGGAGTATGCCTTTTGTAGAAGTGTCAGCTGTAGTAAGGTCACTCAACTGTTACTTTCACAGAATACTCAATAAGGTTGAGTCCACAAAAATCCTTGATAACTGTCCAATCAAATTTAACTTCTCTGCTTCACAAAGACTGATAATTTTCCACGTAAATGACTTTGCCTCTTCTTTCCCCTCAGGCTCTTCACTGTGGCCTCCCATATTTCTCATTTTATTTTCTCACCTCTGAATTCAGATGCCCTGATACATCCTATCATGCCTGCCATTCACCATCTTTTCAAATTGCCTTCACTGTTTCACCATTTTTGGCCCCAGTGCATTAGATTTCTGTATTCCCTTCAGTTCACCGTCCCAGGGCCTTGTGGAAAGTAACTGATGCAGTGAACTTTGTGTATCTATACTGGAAAATGCAAGGTGAAGCATTTTAGGAAGGCAAAGAGTCGGGAAGGCGGGGGTGGGGGGGTGGCATGCATAATGAATAGCATGGACTTGGGAAGTGTTGTCGAACTAGTGATAGGACTTCATAGATCCCTGAGATGGCGGTGCAGGTTGATATGTTAGTGAAGAAGACACATGAGGTGCTTGCCTTCATTGACAATGGCATACAATTTATAAAACATTGGATATGTCACATTTGCAACGCTGTATGCAGTTCTGGTTGCCACACTGAACACAAGATGTGATTGTGCTGGAGGGGTGCAGAGAAGATTCATGAGGATATTGCCAGGTTGAAGCACTGTTGTTAAATGGAGAGACTGCACAGGATAGATTTGTTTCGCCTGGGGTGAAGGCGGCTGAGGAATGTCCTGATGAAGGGGAAATTTGGTCCATTCTCATGCTGAGAATGTGCAGTGGTTTCCTGTCATGAAATCCTTTTCTTCTTCATTGTAATAAATGGATTGGAATTTTTTTTACAGATTATTTGTGGCAAAGTTGTGTGGGCAATTTCCAATGGTCTTTGTGACATTGGAGAACTGGGAGAACATTTGATAACAGTCTCTATTATTGAATTTAACTTGTGTAATAATTTGCATATGAATAATGAAATCAGCTTCATTCACTTGACTGGTTCTCTTGTTTTTTAAATTGCACATTCAACTAATTGCAGAAGATGACACTTGGTTTGATTCTCATTATAGCTATTATGTTAAGTTAGCATGTGTGTAAATGTATAACCCCTTTGATCAGTACTGTAATGGATCAGTGTTAATATTAATATTTAGATTGACATTAAGCTATATTTTTTATAAGTAGATCTTGGGTTAGTTATGGGTTGGTTGCAGGGTTACATACTTCCATACCGTGCATTCAGAAGTGAGGTAATCTTTTGGAGTCGCAGCGTTTAGAAAGACAGAGCTAAGTGAAATGAGTGAGTCTTAATTATTCAAGAACAATGGAGTGTTTTCTTTATATAAAAACTGAAGTATGGTCATGTGGTATCCAAGAATCAGGACTGACCTCGTTGATATTGTAACTGTTACATGATTTGGAAAAATATTGATTTAAGATATTTTTGGATTAGTTTCAGAAGACAAAACCATATGACACACACAAGTGTTGGAACCTTGTGGAAGACAGGGTAGAATTACATTAAACAGAATAGATACTGTTAGGTGTTACTCCTAATAAAAGGGAGACGCAGAATAAGTAGATTTCACTCTCTATGTTCAGCGGGTGGTGCAGCATGGGAGTGTCTAGGATGGCGCATGGGTGCCACTCAAGTAGGTTACTCTGTCCAGTTTTCTGAGAGTTGTTACAGCTGCTCCATCCCAGTTTGGCAGAGAGAATCCTTTCCTATTCTTGCCATATACTTTGTAAACCAGTGGTTCTCAATCTTTCAAAAAAGAAGCACACTTCTGACTGTCTCTTTAAGATAACGAGGGCAGTTCCATCGTTTTGGAACACAGATACACAGATTCTGAAGTCCATACCAGAGAAGAAAATTTGACCTCCTGGAAAAACAGGACTTGTATTATCCTATTCCCAGGAGATACATTTGTGGCTCAGAAGATGGTCACTTCGGTTTGAAGAATCTCTTCAAGGGATAACTCATCAAAAGAATTGTGTTTAAAGAGGCCTGAAGATATGATGTTTAAAAGCACTTTATAATTATTTCTGAAATGAAAATTTAAGACCTTCAAGTAAGACCAAAATGATGTTGAAGTTTTAAAATTGATTTTTCAGAGTTTGTGACTTGTATGCACGCACGCACATGCGCGCGCACATATACATAGTGGGGTTAAATTTAGAGTTAAGTTTAGAGATAAGTAAGAAATGTTATGTTATTAATAGTTAAAAAACACCCCATTATTTTGAATTTACCATTGACTGGTGAATTTTTGTTTGCTGTTCCTTTGTTAGTGCTAACAAATTCCCTTTAGTCCCCAACAAATTTAAAAGGGTTGATAGTTCATTATAGTACAAATGGCCTTTCATGAAAGACCCCAACAATGAAGACGCTGTTTACATCCGGTACCACACGGATGGCAGTCTCTTCAATCTGAGGCGCCTGCAAGCTTACACCAAGACACAAGAGAAACTTGTCCGTGAACTACTCTTTGCAGACGATGCCGCTTTAGTTGCCCATTCAGAGCCAGCTCTTCAGCGCTTGACGTCCTGCTTTGCGGAAACTGCCAAAGTGTTTGGCCTGGAAGTCAACCTGAAGAAAACTGAGGTCCTCCATCAGCCAGCTCCCCACCATGACTACCAGCCCCCCCACATCTCCATCGGGCACACAAAACTCAAAACGGTCAACCAGTTTACTTATCTCGGCTGCACCATTTCATCAGATGCAAGGATCGACAACGAGATAGACAACAGACTCGCCAAGGCAAATAGCGCCTTTGGAAGACTACACAAAAGAGTCTGGAAAATCAACCAACTGAAAAACCTCACAAAGATAAGCGTATACAGAGCCGTTGTCATACCCACACTCCTGTTCGGCTCCGAATCATGGGTCCTCTACCGGCATCACCTACGGCTCCTAGAACGCTTCCACCAGCGTTGTCTCCGCTCCATCCTCAACATCCATTGGAGCGCTTTCATCCCTAACGTCGAAGTACTCGAGATGGCAGAGGTCGACAGCATCGAGTCCACGCTGCTGAAGATCCAGCTGCGCTGGGTGGGTCACATCTCCAGAATGGAGGAGCATCGCCTTCCCAAGATCGTGTTATATGGCGAGCTCTCCACTGGCCACCGTGACAGAGGTGCACCAAAGAAAAGGTACAAGGACTGCCTAAAGAAATCTCTTGGTGCCTACCACATTGACCACCGCCAGTGGGCTGATATTGCCTCAAACCGTGCATCTTGGCGCCTCACAGTTTGGCGGGCAGCAACCTCCTTTGAAGAAGACCGCAGAGCCCACCTCACTGACAAAAGGCAAAGGAGGAAAAACGCAACACCCAACCCCAACCAACCAATTTTCCCCTGCAGCCGCTGCAACCGTGTCTGCCTGTCCCGCATCGGACTTGTCAGCCACAAACGAGCCTGCAGCTGACGTGGACTTTTACCCCCTCCATAAATCTTCGTCTGCGAAGCCAAGCCAAAGAAAGAGAAGAAAAAAGATAGTACAAATAAATATCATTGGATACATCTCCAATTTAATTGTGTAGTTTACCAACTATTTTCTACCGAGACAGCATGCGTCGTGCAGAAGTAAAAACTGAGTGATGCCCTGAAGATTCCACAAAAGATCATTTGGATAGAACTACATTCCATTACTGCGTATTGAGTTTCTAATGCTATTAGCACTGAGAAAGATGTCCCAATTGCAGTTATATTTAAATAAAAGAAAATCCCCTTTATTCTGAAATGACTGTTGCCCATCTCTTGGGTTATGGATATGTCAAGGACTGGATGGAATCAGTGGTCCTCATTGATGTTGGCCCCGATACCCTTTTGCCACTTGGCATGCACACTGCTGGCGCCCAAAGGTCATCAACTCGGTTAAGGGCACTCTTTGATCTGTCCGAAACTTCCAGGTAATCCAGTGGAAGAAGATGTCAGAGACTGAATGCCATCAGTAATGCGCATTCCAGGAGGATTTACTGAAGGGATGCTCAGAAATTTAGTAGCTACTGCAAAGCTTTGATGGGCAAAGGTGACAGTTTGTGCTGCCACTTCACTCTGAGGGGCTGAAACCTGTATTACAACCTCTTGAATGCTTTATTGATGCAAAATTTAAAGATGTAAGGTGATGAAAATTGCAACATGTGAATTGTATTTCTATTTATAGCATGAATAAAATATATTTCAGGAAAAACTACTTTGAACTTTACATTTGCCATTTTTTATTTAGTAATTCAATTTGCATTATCTTTGTTTGTATGGTTTGCCACAAAACAACTTGCTATTACATAATCTTACTAAGTTGGCAAAACCTTACAGGGCAGTGAATGGCTGTTTGTTGACAGACCAGAAATACAGCCTGGGTTCATAACAGGTTTGCGGTGGTGTTGTATTCTGTCTGCGCCCAATTCATTCCATTCAAATCAGCGAAAGAAATTTCAGAAGTACACTGAAGCACGTTGACTGGGCTGTTTATTGCAATTTCCACTCCCATCCTGGGCGGAAATTCTGCACAGTTGTTCTTTTGGGGTGTTCTTGCCTGATTTCTTGTCTAAGGTTCAATATTCATTCCCATTTGATGTAATGTATCTATTTCCAGCATGAAAATTGTCTTTCAAAATAGTAATATCTTTTCGTTATTACATAAATCAACAATTTTAGTACAAGTTTTGATTGCTGTGATAATTATATTGCAATCAATTAGAAATTCTTCATTTCACCTGGCAAGGTACCTTTTATGTCACTTATAAGGAGTATGATATCAACTTTAAATTACTACACATATCTTCAATGTACATCTTAATGATTCTTTACTGATTTGCACTTGATTTTGGGATAATGTTGGGTGCAATATCATTCAGGTACCTTGCCATTCGACATGGGTGATCATGCCTCTCCATCCGTTGCGATCTCTGATCCTCCGAACTGTAGTTGTTCTCCTTCAGTGAAGGCCTCGTCTTTGCGCAAGGACTGTAGTCGATGTTGAGTTCATGATTATACAAGGGAAAAATACTGAAATGGTTTTCCGTTGCCGCCTTCAGTTGCAGTGTCCATACTTGGACGGGTAACCTTGGCCATTGATTGGCAGATTCATCTGCCCAGGGTTTTTAGTTTTACAACCATAAATTCCAATTTGTAGAATCTGCTTGTAAAACCGTTCACCTTCTGCAATCTATGGCTTCACGTGACGCTAATTGGGAAGCTGAACAGGTACTACACCTGCAGGGTGACCTATCGGACAGAAGGAGTACCTTACACCTCCTTTGGTGGAGTAATTGCGCAGCGCTGACTTGGATGTGTGCAAAATGCCCTTCTCTAATAAATAAGTGGGTTTTTATTTTATGGGGCCTAGATTTTGCTTGTAAATGTATGGAACTTTTACACACTCATGGTTAAATACAGAAGTCGGAACTTATTTGCTAGACAGTTTGTCACTATTCCCCCTTCAGTTCTCAAAGACAGAACTCCGTCTTGCTGAGATTCCATAGTATTCACTTTGGAGCCCTGATCCCAATGATTACACAGGGGACTCTGGGTTCATGGAACAGAAATCAGAAGGAGAAGAAAATTACTTTTCTTTAATTGCTTTGGTTTTCTTTTAGTCTTTTGTGTTTTCAGTTAATGTACTTTTTTCTGTTTATAAATATGCTTAAAAGTGTATCAGTTTTTCTTAATAAATTTTGTATGTTTCTCTGTCAGAAACCTTGGTGATTATTTAGAAGTAGTGGTGTGACAGGCGGCGAAGCTAAGGGGGGGTAGGCTTTGCTGTTTGTCATAGCTTTCAGGGTTTTCTGGGACCGAGCTTCTTCAATGACTTGGGACTAATTGAGGCAGGAGATTGCAGATATTGAGGCCCATGACAGCCACATGTGACCTATTAAGATTTTTTTCTTTTCAGGTTGGTGGATGATAGATGTGTCATCGAACCAGGAGCTGGAGACCTGGAAAGTCCACCCAAAAAATTTAGAGGTAAATTTTGTATCATGGTATACTACAGTGTGAAATGACCAGCAAACCAATGTCAGATTTACTTGGTTAATTTAGGCTTTGAGAACTATTGGTATCAATTAAAAAAATAAATAAATACCATCAGATTATAATTATTAACTGCTTTAAAATTATAAAAATTGTGTTGGTATTAAAGGTACTCCCCGACGTGACCTATGCGACTGGTGTCTGTCCGCACATAACAACCAAAAATTTTTTAAAAATCAAGAAATATAAAATTTACACAGTTTATATTGCATTTGACAAACTAACAAGGATACAGGGTCAGAAAGAGCCAAAATGTACATATTTACATTGTTAGTCGACATTCCTGAGTCCGTAGGCTGGGCATCTTGATGTGCATCCGCAAGTCTTCGTTGGCCCATGCACGGTTCGCGTATTGGAGTTTGGTTGGTGCATGCGTGAGAGATGAAGGCACAAATTCAATATCGTTAGGGCACTTAACACTCATGCTTGCGCCAACTGAACTTTTATATACATATATAAATATGCAAATCTCTTGGTGCCTGCCACATTGACCATCACCAGTGGGCTTATATCGCCTCAAACCGTGCATCTTGGCACCTCACAGTTCGGCGGGCAGCAACCTCCTTTGAAGAAGACCGCAGAGCCCACCCCACTGACAAAAGACAAAGGAGGAAAAACCCAACACCCAACCCCAACCAACCAATTTTCCCTTGCAACCGCTGCAACAGTGTTTGCTTGTCCCGCATCGGACTTGTCAGTCACCAACGAGCCTGCAGCAGACGTGGACATACCCCTCCATAAATCTTCGTCGGCAAAGCCAAGCCAAAAAAAAAAAATATATATATATATATATATATATGTATGTATATATTTATGCGTATATATTTATGTGTATATATTTGTGTGTGTGTGTGTGTCTGTCTGTGTGTGTGTGTGTGTACTCACCGCACATGCACACATACAAATAACTTTCTTGCAGTTTCTGGTCTTTTCAATAAAGTTTTTCAAAGTTTGATATACCCACATTTTGAGATGGCACAAACTTGAATGGATTTCTGTCAAGTGTGTTCAACAGTTAAGAGTTTGTAAAAGTATAGAATTATTTTGATCCATCAGACATTTTGGTCAATTTTAATTATACCCAAACAAAGCTCATTACTCTGCACAGAAAATAAACCAAAATTATGGGAATACCTAACAAATCGGGCTGTATTTGCGGAGAGAAAAGTGGAATGAACATTTATTCCAGTCCATTACTTTTTATCAGAATGTAAAAGTGAGAAAACAACTGTGCTTTTAAGTTTTAAAGTGATAAATGAGGGCGCTGTCTCTGAAATGACACCTTATGCCACTGACTAAGTGGATAAAATACAATTTATTAAAAAAAAACTGCAGATTCTGGAGATCTGAAATGCAAACCGATCATGTTGGAAATATGAGGTCAGGCAGCATGTTTGGAAAGAGAAACTTTTTTAAATATTTTGGGTTTCAGAAGTGAGGAAGGGCCTGACAGCATTTTTCTGTCCTTAATTTAAAACCTTGTCTCTCTGATAACTTGCCATAAATATTCAGAAGGTTACTCAGACCACATAATCACATAGTCCTGGGATTCTTCACTCTGTAATTCCATGCTTCATTTTTCTAGTATTCTGTCACGTGTTTGAACAGATCATTTTCCTGTGATTTTAATTAATGCCTTTAGTATTTGGAGTTAATTCCTCAATGTCACAAGCTGAATGGTATGCATAAAATGGAGGAATCAATATTTGTTAGCTCTTCACCTATTTTAATTATGGTCTTCTGAGTTTCGATGATTACTTGTATTGAAACCATCAATATCTACCTTTGAAATGAAGTACTCCAATTCAATGTGTGAACCCTGAAGTGAGAGGGAATTTGTTGGTCAAAATCCCTGAAGTGAGAGGGAATTTGTTGGTCAAAATCCCTGAAGTGAGAGGGAATTTGTTGGTCAAAATCCCTGAAGTGAGAGGGAATTTGTTGGTCAAAATCCCTGAAGAGAGAGGGAATTTGTTGGTCAAAATCCCTGAAGTGAGAGGGAATTTGTTGGTCAAAATCCCTGAAGTGAGAGGGAATTTGTTGGTCAAAATCCCTGAAGTGAGAGGGAATTTGTTGGTCAAAATCCCTGAAGTGAGAGGGAATTTGTTGGTCAAAATCCCTGAAGTGAGAGGGAATTTGTTGGTCAAAATCCCTGAAATGAGAGGGAATTTGTTGGTCAAAATCCCTGAAGTGAGAGGGAATTTGTTGGTCAAAATCCCTGAAGTGAGAGGGAATTTGTTGGTCAAAATCCCTGAAGTGAGAGGGAATTTGTTGGTCAAAATCCCTGAAGTGAGAGGGAATTTGTTGGTCAAAATCCCTGAAGTGAGAGGGAATTTGTTGGTCAAAATCCCTGAAGTGAGAGGGAATTTGTTGGTCAAAATCCCTGAAGTGAGAGGGAATTTGTTGGTCAAAATCCCTGAAGTGAGAGGGAATTTGTTGGTCAAAATCCCTGAAGTGAGAGGGAATTTGTTGGTCAAAATCCCTGAAGTGAGAGGGAATTTGTTGGTCAAAATCCCTGAAGTGAGAGGGAATTTGTTGGTCAAAATCCCTGAAGTGAGAGGGAATTTGTTGGTCAAAATCCCTGAAGTGAGAGGGAATTTGTTGGTCAAAATCCCTGAAGTGAGAGGGAATTTGTTGGTCAAAATCCCTGAAGTGAGAGGGAATTTGTTGGTCAAAATCCCTGAAGTGAGTGGGAATTTGTTGGTCAAAATCCCTGAAGTGAGTGGGAATTTGTTGGTCAAAATCCCTGAAGTGAGAGGGAATTTGTTGGTCAAAATCCCTGAAGTGAGTGGGAATTTGTTGGTCAAAATCCCTGAAGTGAGAGGGAATTTGTTGGTCAAAATCCCTGAAGTGAGAGGGAATTTGTTGGTCAAAATCCCTGAAGTGAGAGGGAATTTGTTGGTCAAAATCCCTGAAGAGAGAGGGAATTTGTTGGTCAAAATCCCTGAAGTGAGAGGGAATTTGTTGGTCAAAATCCCTGAAGTGAGAGGGAATTTGTTGGTCAAAATCCCTGAAGTGAGAGGGAATTTGTTGGTCAAAATCCCTGAAGTGAGAGGGAATTTGTTGGTCAAAATCCCTGAAGTGAGAGGGAATTTGTTGGTCAAAATCCCTGAAGTGAGAGGGAATTTGTTGGTCAAAATCCCTGAAGTGAGAGGGAATTTGTTGGTCAAAATCCCTGAAGTGAGAGGGAATTTGTTGGTCAAAATCCCTGAAGTGAGAGGGAATTTGTTGGTCAAAATCCCTGAAGTGAGAGGGAATTTGTTGGTCAAAATCCCTGAAGAGAGAGGGAATTTGTTGGTCAAAATCCCTGAAGTGAGAGGGAATTTGTTGGTCAAAATCCCTGAAGTGAGAGGGAATTTGTTGGTCAAAATCCCTGAAGTGAGAGGGAATTTGTTGGTCAAAATCCCTGAAGTGAGAGGGAATTTGTTGGTCAAAATCCCTGAAGTGAGAGGGAATTTGTTGGTCAAAATCCCTGAAGAGAGAGGGAATTTGTTGGTCAAAATCCCTGAAGTGAGAGGGAATTTGTTGGTCAAAATCCCTGAAGTGAGAGGGAATTTGTTGGTCAAAATCCCTGAAGTGAGAGGATATTTGTTGGTCAAAATCCCTGAAGTGAGAGGGAATTTGTTGGTCAAAATCCCTGAAGTGAGAGGGAATTTGTTGGTCAAAATCCCTGAAGTGAGAGGGAATTTGTTGGTCAAAATCCCTGAAGTGAGAGGGAATTTGTTGGTCAAAATCCCTGAAGTGAGAGGGAATTTGTTGGTCAAAATCCCTGAAGTGAGAGGGAATTTGTTGGTCAAAATCCCTGAAGAGAGAAGGAATTTGTTGGTCAAAATCCCTGAAGTGAGAGGGAATTTGTTGGTCAAAATCCCTGAAGTGAGAGGGAATTTGTTGGTCAAAATCCCTGAAGTGAGAGGGAATTTGTTGGTCAAAATCCCTGAAGTGAGAGGGAATTTGTTGGTCAAAATCCCTGAAGAGAGAGGGAATTTGTTGGTCAAAATCCCTGAAGAGAGAGGGAATTTGTTGGTCAAAATCCCTGAAGTGAGAGGGAATTTGTTGGTCAAAATCCCTGAAGTGAGAGGGAATTTGTTGGTCAAAATCCCTGAAGTGAGAGGGAATTTGTTGGTCAAAATCCCTGAAGTGAGAGGGAATTTGTTGGTCAAAATCCCTGAAGTGAGAGGGAATTTGTTGGTCAAAATCCCTGAAGTGAGAGGGAATTTGTTGGTCAAAATCCCTGAAGTGAGAGGGAATTTGTTGGTCAAAATCCCTGAAGTGAGAGGGAATTTGTTGGTCAAAATCCCTGAAGTGAGAGGGAATTTGTTGGTCAAAATCCCTGAAGTGAGAGGGAATTTGTTGGTCAAAATCCCTGAAGTGAGAGGGAATTTGTTGGTCAAAATCCCTGAAGTGAGAGGGAATTTGTTGGTCAAAATCCCTGAAGTGAGAGGGAATTTGTTGGTCAAAATCCCTGAAGAGCTGTAACTGATGGGCATTGTGCTGATATCGTAAAAGATTGATTTCCTGTTTTGCTCAAAGTGAGTCAGCGGATATGGAAATGCATGAGCCGCAAGTTTATTTTCTGCAAAGGTAAAGTGGGGAGGGAGTGGTAGGAGAGACTTGATGGGAGAAGTATTCGTGCTTTTAGGATGATGAGCCGCTTTTCTTTTTGGAATTCTAATGAGGTTCAAGACAGCAGCTTGTGATCTTTAATAAACCTAAAGGAAGTTTCATGAGCAAGAGAGATGCTGTTGCATTAGTAGAATTTCAATGTTGAGGATTTACAGGCTGGAAATAAGTGAATCTGTTGCACTTAAGTTACTGCACTAGATGATATCTGAAGGTTTGTTAGCATGGAATGATCAGTATTAGTGCAAGATGTTTTTTGCTTCCCTGTTGTTGTGGGTTGATAGGGTAATGATGGCCTTGGGAGGGTAGAAAGAAATGGAGTATGATTTGCCAGGGACTGCACTCGCTAACTCAATTTTAATTTAGATGCACAGCGCAGTAACGTGCCCTTTCGGCCTTAAGCCCTTGTTGCCCAATTCCAAAATGTTGGTTATGTATTTTTTTTAAACCTTTGGTACATAAAGGACATTGTTTGACCAGCATTTTGTGCTTTTACTTCATGCACGGTGTCCACAGATTTTTGCAATTTACTTCTTGACCTACAAACCCTGGTACGTTTTGAAGGGTTGGAGGACACAAACACCCAGAGGAAACCCACACAGACATGGGGTGAAAGTACAAACTCCTTACAGATAGCACTGGAATCAAACCCCAGTCACTGGTACTGTAACAGCGTGCCACTAACTGCTACACTAACCATGAGTACCAACCAGACAGATGTAAACCCATTTGTAAAGTGCTTGAAGAGTTGCACTTTCTTTCGTAGTATTCACAGAGCTGTTTCAACAGTCAGAAGTAATTTGGCCTTGGAGTCTGTATGGGCTCTCTGCAGAGCAATCCAATTGATCACATTCTTTGGCCTCAAACTCTGAAAGGAATGAGTAATGAGAATGCTTTGTCATATACGAGTAATTAAGAAACCAAAAGGAATGTTTTCCTTTATTGCAAAGGGTTGGGAGTATAAATGTAGTGCAGACTTACTCTGACTGTAGGGAATGTTGATGGGACGAACTGTGATGTGCTGCATACAGTTTGTGTCTCCATATTTAAAAGAAGATAAACTTGAACAGTGGAGGTTAGTTGGATTGAAACCTGGGTTGAAAGGGGTAGTCTTGTGAGGAAAGGTTGATCAGATTGGGCCTGAGCTTATTGAAGTTTAAAGGAATGAAAGCTGGACATTGACTATATTCCAAGCTAAGGTTGCTAGATGTGGAATCCATTAGGGAATTGAGGGTGATGGCAAAATAAGCAGTAAAATTGAATGGAGGCCATGATCAGTTCGGCCGTGATCTTACTGAATGCTGAGGAAGGCCTGAGGGAGCCAAATCACTTCTTTTATGCTGTGCTTTTATGAAAAGAAACCATTTACCAAAACTTTGTCTTCTGATCTTAAGCCCATTATCCAGGCTAATACTTGTCCCTCTTTACCATGAATCTCCAATTATCTTCATCTTTAATGTAGTGCTTCATCAAACACCTGGTAAAGGATATAGATGACATCACTGGAGTCCTTTCATCATCCTCTGTTACTTAATTGAAAACTGCTTTAGATGAGACAAATACCACCCGTCTTTTACAAATCCATGCTGGCACATGTTTGAAATAATTCTAACCTCTGCAAGTACCTTACTTTCCATTTATTATTTTTAAAACACTGCTGATGAGATTGACATCTCTTGTGTCTCGGAATGTTGTAATATTGTGGCTTATTGAACTTTTTTATTAGTTGTACATGTCAAAGACATTGTTTTTTAACAATAGCAGTTGCCAAAATGGGATAGGTTCAAGTCAAGGGTCAGAAAGGTAAGTGGTTCTGTTCTTGTCACGCTCAATCTGCCTTTCTAATGCAACCATTGAAACCTGGTGGAATAGAACCATAGAACATTACAGCACAGAAACAGGCCCCTTTGGCCCTTCTAGTCAGTGCTGAGCCATTTTTAAATTTTTTTTGGCCTAGTCCCACTGACCTGGACCAAGTCTTTACCTCTCCCATACATGTGCAAATTTTTCTTAAATGTTAAAATTGAGTCCGTATTCACCACTCTCTACGTGAAGATGTTCTCCCTCATGTTTCCCCTAAATTTTTCTACAAAGCAACCTCTTGTCTTTTAGACTTCCTGATTTCTTTCTTGAGGTTGTTCTGACATTTTATACTCCACAAGTACCTCATTTTCTCTATGTTCCCTATACCTGCTATACACCTTCTGAACCAGATCCCCAATATCCTTCAAAAGCCAACTTTAACTTTCCTTATTGCCCATCAGAATTAAAAGCACAGGATTCCTCTGGTCTTCACCTATCACCTCACCAGCCTCCACATCCAACACATCCTTTTCTGCCATTTCCACTACCTACTACATGATCCCACACTTGACACATATTCCACTCTCCTCCTCCTCTGCCTTCTGCATGGACCGCTCCCTCTGTGACTCCCTTGTCTACTCCTCCTTTCCCCATCAATCGTCCCCTTGGGACCTACTCCTGTGACTGCTCCCCTTGAACCCACACCTCCTCCCTCAGCACCATTTGGGGCCCCAAACAGTCCTTTCAAGTGATGCAACGTTTCACATGTATCTGCACCCGGTGCTCCCGCTGTGTTCTCTTCTACATAGGAGAGACTGTTGCAGACTAGGAGATCATTTTGTCGAGCACTTCGCCTCTGTCCGCAGCAATAGTGTGGATATCCCAATGGCAACCCATTCCTTTGGCGACATGCCTGTCGATGGTCTATACTGACAGATTGAAACCACCTCATCTTCCTACTGGGCACCCTCCAACTGAATGGCAATAAAATCAACTTCTCTGGCTTTCGTTAAACCCCTATCCCACCTCCTTGCTTCCCCCGTTGACTCTCCATTCCCTGTTTCCTTTGCACAGACATGATAAATTCCACCTAGTCCCTTATCATATCCAATTAACGCCCTTTATTGGTCTGGATTCCTCCCCCACTGTTTGAATTCTGAGTCCTTCTGATATATCCGGCTTCTGCCTTTGCTAAGTTTTCCTTGAAGATGGGCTCAGACCTGAAACATTGGCAATATATCTCCATCTCCTATGGATGCCAAATAGACCAGCTGAGTTCCTCCAGCATTTTTGTGTTTTTGGGCAGAATAGCCTTACGACAGCCACCTCCTCTCTTAGCAAAACGTGCTGCACTAGGTATTCCAAAGTAATCTTCAATCTTAACAGTCTTTTTCTTGATAATTGAAGATAACAAGAGACGGTTGATGCCTGAATGGTCAGGTGGATTGGAACTCGTGTGAGGTGATGTGCTCCTTTTGCGAATCCAGTCCGATTTGTGTGTGTTTTTAATGCCTGGAATCCAGGCTCTCATTACTGTCCTGAATATTCCTTCTCCACTTTGTGCAGTCAAAGGCCAGGGATTACCAGGAGCTAATGGGATGCTGGATTTCTTCAAGACGGGAGTCTCGGTGCTGGAGGGGGGGGGGGCACGGCACGATGGCCCACAAGAGGAGACGTGCTGTTTTCTAATGCAACTAATTAATCCATGAATTAATCAGGTTTTTGTTTGCTTATGGTGGCTACGGATGAGGCATTTCTAGATGGGTATCCATTGGCATTTTCTCCTTTTTTAAAAAATATACTTGATGGATACATACTTAATTCCTTATATTAAATGTCGAACACCCGTTATGGTAAGCCTTTATTGTTTTAATAACGTATAAAATAAAATTCTACCCCATGTGTTTCCTACCTTATTTCATAATTAACTTTCGGAAGAGTAGCAATAATTTTTAGGTTTGAAAATCTTTCTAGATTCTGAGTTCATTGCTGTTAATGTGAAGACACCCAGTTCAAATCATTTTCTTGTGAAGAAGCCTTAAAGTCCGCGGTGACTCAAACAACTGTACTAAAGATTAAATTACTTTGTGGGGTGGGGCAGGAAATAATGCAGCTGGAAGTTGGCTTACATTTTCTCAGAGTCATTCTTTAAAGAGGTGTTTGGGTGGTGCTAAGCTTGAGAAAACCAATACGAGCGATACAAAAATTGAACATTTTCAGTATTTTAAAAATTTTACAAATATAGATAAGGTTAATTTTTGTAAATAAATTTAAAATCTGTTCATTGAAGAACAATGACTAACCTGAAAATTTAACTCCTGTTTCTCTCTCCACTTCAACTTGCATGTTCCATTTAAATTTCCAAACAATCATTGCTGCATTGAGATTTTGTCTTGCACTTTGCCCTGTCCATAACAGTACAGGTACACAATCCTTTATTGGGACATCTAAAATCCGGAAAGCTCCAAACAGCGGCATTTTTATTTTAGTAGTATTAATACAGGAGAGAGAGAGGGGGCTAGGTTGGGCCAGGTGGGGAGGTGGCGGAGAAGAGAGAGTGGATGTGGCAGCACAATTCAGGTGGGCTTAAATCGGGGCAGCTGGCCTTTGTTCTGAAATCCAGAAAAATCCGAAATTCTGAACACACTGTCCCACAAGGGTTCCGAATAAAATATTGTGTACCTGTGGTACCTTTTCAAAATGACACAGTCCAAGACACTTCGAAGGAGTGTGAATCCAACAAAATTTGATAATTAAGAAGGTGTTATAACAGGTGAGGTAAAAATTTATCAAAGGGGTAGGATTTAAGAAGCAAACAAGTGGACTTGAGAGATGAAAATGTTCAGAGAATCCTCAGGTTTAGAATCCAGGCTGAAACCATTGTATTGGTAACGCTCAAGAATTATCCGGTTGGATGACTAAATATCAAAGTGGCTCAGAACTTGGATAAACACACCTTTATTTGAACCAGGACATAGTTTGATCAAACAGTGTTAAGAAACAATGGATTATACATCATTGCCATAAACTTAGATGGACTTTAAAAAGTCAAATTTGAATTGTATGTAGATCAATGTTCATAGATCATGATCTTTGATTCAAAGACTTAAAAAAAAGGAAATAAATTTTCAGTTTTATTTTCTGTTTTCTTTTGCTTCCTGATGGCAATTCATTTCATGATGGTTAGTAGTGTTGACTGTGTCCTGAAATAATTGTGTCAAAGGTGAGCCCAGGAAGTGCTTAAATCAGTGAGTGGACCAACCCTGTTCTCACCTGATGTCCCGGAATGCAAATGCAATGAGACGATGATATCGTCTCACAGGTATGAGCTGACCATCCCACCGGCCGCCCGCTGACAGCCCTGCTGGGTGCCTTGTGACAGGAGAATTTTTAGAGGTTGGGTTTCTGGCATTCAGGTTGAAGTGGTCCGCTCTGTACACAAAGTTAACCACATGCTGCAAATGAAATTCCATTCATTTTGCACTGATTTGCCAGAATTTGACAGATCTTCACCACCCCATTGGTGGGTTGCAGGGGTATTTGGAGAATGGATCTGGAGTAATAGTTATGCAGCAGAGAGGTGGACCCTTCAGCCAGCTGATCCATCTGAGTTAGTCCTATTTGCCTGGATTTGACTCATATCACTTTAACCCTTTTCGATCCATAAAGATTTTATCATGTGAGAAATTTAGATTTCAGGGAAGTAATGAGGGTATAGGGCAGGTGGGTGTGGTCTAGAGACTGGCACAGACTCTGGGCTGAATGAAGTCATTTTGTGTCATGAGAAAGCATGACATTTTGCAAAGGTTTTTTTAATGAAAAGTGTCTTTTATCTGTAACTTCTGCAATGGGAAGAACAGATTGGGAGTGTGGGAAAGGGAATGATGAAGGAGGGAAAAAAACCAGGAGGAGAGAAAGGGATGATGGTAGGGAGTTGGGGGACAATCATAGTGATGGAGTAAAGGGAAAATTAGTGGGATTGTGGTTAACAGCCGTGCCCTCTGCCTAGTTGGATCTGAGAAATGATTTTGGGGAGGGGGCTGTCTAATGAACAATGTATGGAGTTTGACAACACGAGTCCTGTTCAAAACCATAGCGCAGTTATCAGATGTGTCACGTAAATAACAAGGGCTTCAATCACTCTGTGCTTGAAAATAATTACTGTACAGCTCCGATTATCTGAAATGGTTGGGACCAGGTCCATTTTTTTTTTGGAGAACCAGCCATTTTTTAAAAGCAGCCCAGTAGTAACAACAAATTCCTTGTAACAGAGTTTAAACAACAATGAATACCAAGGTAAGGCTTTTTAAACATTAAAATAATGTTTAATTCTCACCAAAAAAAAATGGCCACATCACCGACCTCTCCCCACCGAGGCCACGCTCTTGCCCAGGAGCCCAAGATCTCTGCTCCTGCCTGGGAGGCCAGTCTCCTTGATGACACCAGGACAAGGGATTCTTCTGACTGCTTGCAGCTGGGAGACAGTGGCACACAGTTAGAGAGGGAGAGTTGGAGAAAATTGTTTGTCCAATTGGAGGCCGGTGACTAGTGGAGTTCCTCAGGGATCAGTCCTGGGTCCACTATTGTTTGTTATATATATTAACGGTCTGGAAGTAGGGCCAAGCAAGCTGGGACGTGGCAGCGAGGTCCTTGGGTCGTAGGTTTTATATCGGAGTGGCCTTCTCCTATGCAGGTTTCTTACCTGGGCTGGAGGGGCCTGCCTCCCCTCCTAGGTCGGACCATACTACCCAGACCGGGGCCAAGGCCGCCGCTGCTTTCCCTGTGCCCGGACTGGGGCCGCCGCCTCCTACTTTTTGCCCGGACCGGGGCCTCCGCCTGCCTCACTTGACCGAGGCTGGGGCCGCCGCCTCCCCTTCGCTCTTGCCCGGATTGGGGCCGCCGCTGCCTACCCTCTGTCCGGACCGGGGCCGGGGCCGCCGCTGCTTTCCCTGTGCCCGGACCGGGGCCGCCGCTGCTTTCCCTGTGCCGGGACCGGGGCCGCCGCCTCCTTCTTTCTGCCCGGACCGGGGCCTCTGCACCAAGACACAAGAGCAACGTCCATGAACTACTCTTTGCAGATGATGCCACTTTAGTTGCCCATTCAGAGCCAGCTCTTCAGCACTTGACGTCCTGTTTTGCAGAAACTGCCAAAATGTTTGGCCTGGAAGTCAGCCTGAAGAAAACGGAGGTCCTCCATCAGCCAGCTCCCCACCATGACTACCAGCCCTCCCACATCTCCATCGGGCACACAAAACTCAAAACGGTCAACCATTTTACCTATCTCGGCTGCACCATTTCATCAGATGCAAGGATCGACAATGAGATAGACAACAGACTCACCAAGGCAAATAGCGCCTTTGGAAGACTACACAAAAGAGTTTGGAAAAACAACCAACTGAAAAACCTCACAAAGATAAGAGTATACAGAGCCGTTGTCATACCCACACTCCTGTTCGGATCTGAATCATGGGTCCCCTACCGGCATCACCTACGGCTCCTAGAACGCTTCCACCAGCGTTGTCTCCGCTCCATCCTCAACATTCATTGGAGCGACTTCATCCCTAACATCGAAGTACTCGAGATGGCAGAGGCCGACAGCATAGAATCCACACTGTTGAAGATCCAACTGCGCTGGGTAGGTCACGTCTCCAGAATGGAGGACCATCGCTTTCCCAAGATAGTGTTATATGGCGAGCTCTCCACTGGCCATCGTGTCAGAGGTGCACCAAAGAAGAGGTACAAGGACTGCCTAAAGAAATCTCTTGGTGCCTGCCACATTGACCACCGCCAGTGGGCTGATATATCGCCTCCAACCGTGCATCTTGGCACCTCACAGTTCGGTGGGCATCAACCTCCTTTGAAGAAGACCGCAGAGCCCACCTCACTGACAAAAGACAAAGGAGGAAAAACCCAACACCCAACCAACAAATTTTCCCCTGCAACCGTGTCTGCCTGTCCCGCATCGGACTTGTCAGCCACAAACGAGCCTGCAGCTGACGTGGACATTTACCCCTTCTATAAATCTTCGTCCGTGAAGCCAAGCCAAAAGAAAGAAGTAGGGGTGGAGAATTGGATAAGCAAGTTTGCGGATGATACAAAGATTGGTGGTGTTGTGGACAGTGAGGAAGATTACCGTAGATTAAAAGGTGATTTAGGAAGGCTGGAGGTGTGGGCTGAGAAATGGCTGATGGAATTTAATACAGATAAGTGTGAGGTGTTACATTTTGGAAAGGCAAATCTAAATAGGTCATGTGCATTAAATGCTAGGCTATTGAGATGTGCAGAGCAACAAAGGGATTTAGTAGTGGTGGTAAATAGTACCCTCAAGGCTGATACTCAGGTAGATGGTGTGGTGAAGAAGGCATTTAGAATGTTGGCCTTCATAAATCGGAGTATTGAATTCAAGAGTAGGGAGGTTATGATGAAATTTTACAAGGCCTTGGTGAGGCCAAATTTGGAGTACTGTGTACAGTTTTGGTCACCAAATTATAGGAAAGATAGAAACAAAATAGAGAGAGTGCAGAGAAGGTTCACGAGAATGTTGACAGGATTTCAAGGTTTGAGTTACAGGGAAAGATTGTGCAGACAAGGGCTTTTTTCTCTGGAGCGTAGAAGATTGAGGGGGGACTTGATAGAGGTGTTTAAGATTTTAAAAGGGACAGACAGAGTAAATGTGGATAGGCTTTTTCAATTAAAAGTGGGGGAGATTCAAACTAGAGGGCATGGTTTAAGATTGAAGGGGGAGAATTATAAGGGGAACATGAGGGGAAATTTCTTTACGCAAAGGGTGGTAGGGATGTGGAATGAGCTTCCGGCAGACGTGGTTGAGGCGGGATCATTGGTTACATTTAAGGAAAGACTGGATAGTTACATGGAGAGGAGAGGACTGGAGGGGTATGGACCGGGTGCTGGTCAGTGGGACTAGGAGGGTGGGGATTTGTTACGGCATGGACTAGTAGGGCCGAACTGGCCTGTTCTGTACTGTAAGTGGTTATAAGGGAAGGTAAAGAAGAAATGGAAAGAGGGAGGGGAGGAAGTTACCGGAAACAAGGACAATAGTCATTCCACCTAGGCTAGAGTCCTCTTCTCTTCCCCCCCCCCCCCACCGCCCCACTCTCCACCTATCATCTCCCACCCTCACCAACCCCCCTCCCCCTTTTCCCTTTTGTTCAGACATCTCTCATGTCCCCCACACCTTGATGAAGGGCTCAAGCCTGAAACGTTGGTGATGCCTCTTCTCCTTTGCTACATAAAGGCACTGTTTGACCTGCTGAGTTTCTCCAGCATTTGTGTGTTTTTTTTTCCAATTCTAGTTTCATGTCATGTGAATTTTTTTTTTTAAACCTGAGAGGTCAGTTTGGCTGTGAAATTTCTTTTATGTAAATGAGGATTTCTGATTCATTTCAGATATCCTCATTTATCTGAAATATTTTTTAAAAATTGGATAAATAAGGATTTTGGAGAATCTGATTTTGGATAATCTGGGTTGTGCTGTATAAATGTCCTTGGGGAGAAATACACAATTTAATAGGACATACACGCTTAATGTATTAAAGATTGTGATAAAATCTATCACAGTGGGCTTCAGACTGTTCATACTTTGGACAAACTCACAGACCAGCTTGTCTTTATTCCCTGAATAATAGAGTATAATAACTATTACATAGCATTACATTGTATTGGGTATTGAAAGTAATCTTGAGATGATTTAAAGCACAGGTATGACCTGACCATCCCACCGGCCACCCGCTGACAGCCCAGCTGGATGCCTTGTGACAGCACCACCGGCCACCCTGTGAAATATTACACTAGTTATATTTCACAGCGTTGCTGATGGAGCTGTCAGCGTGTACCTGTGTTTTAAATAATCTCAAGATTAATTATAAGATTACCAGACTGACACACACACATGCAGGCACTAATGTTACTTGGTTGGGCATTCCCACTGCCACAAAGTGATTAAGGAGTTAGCTCAGTGGGCTCTGATACTACCACCCCCCCCCCCACCAAGAGTCAGAGCCTGGTTAATTTTCACTCGTCCTGCCCAGTTGGAATCTTTCACGCTACGGACCTGCTAAATTGGCCAGTTCAACCCACTTTATTTGGCGGTGTGAAAGGGGCTATGATAAAGGTGACTCGCTGGTGTTAATGCTGATGTCAGTGGCAATGCTGCAGTCACCCCATTCCTCCCAGTTTCTTTCTGAAATGTGATTACTTTCCAGTGTGTCAGCAGTGGAGAGGGTCTGGAACTTCAAATTCCTGAGGATTTGTCCTGATGCCATCATGAAGAAGGCTCACCATCAAAGGAAATTTGTTCCTCATTTGTGTCTATACTATTTGCATTTCGAGCTTATGCAAAATGCAATGTACCCTGATCTAGAAGAATATGAACGTCCTTCCCTATCAGGAGAAAATGTGTACTCTGAAGAGTAGATGGGGGCTTTTCAGTCAGTGAATTTATGTTGGCTCTTTGGTAGAGGAATAGAATTAGCCCTATTCCCCTATTTTTCTAGCCCAACAATCTATTTTTTAAACCTTCAATCGTTCGGCAATTCAAATTTGAAATTTACAGTAAAAATTGGCTTGCATTCCAGACCAAAGCTTGCATCCAACATTTCTGTCACTGCATGGAGTTTATCATTTATTCTTCGACAGCTTTTCATGATTTTAAATACTTCACTCAAGCTTTTTATTCTTTTCTATTACCCAAGAGACTTGCTAAATAATTCGTAAGGTTTCTGTTTGTCGAAATAATACACAATGGTAATCCAGTGCTGGTGTCAGCTGTTTCTGTGAAGTTGACAGCGAATCTGCACATGGATAAGAAAGGCATTTGATTTGACATTCCCTGTCACGTAAAGTGCCCTCTGCCAAGTGTGAACTGCCAATAATTATGGAAGATCTATTGTACCTAGAGGTGTTTCAAGGCTGCACACTACAACTTTGCCCTTTAGATCACTGGATTGATATCATTCATCTAATCAGTATTCCAGCGGAAATGATGCATGACCAGTCTTTGGAAGCCAAGTTTCAAAATGGATCTGTTCACTTTTGCATTGGATCTGCTGCTTTCTACCCTTTTGTTGTTCCAGGAACTTGGTTACTGCCTTGCATCTGTGTTGGTCCACAGGTAATTCTGTGAACTGTAGATAAGTGATCTCCCTGAAAGGTGTCTCTGGGATAATGGGAAATTCAGTTAACAGTATTATCTGCCCTTGAACTAAATATAATCATTTTGAATGAATGGGATAGTTTATAGGAAGCCATCCTCTGTCTTTGTTAAAGTACCGTTACTGAAAAGGGAATTCGTTGTCAATGGATCTGACCAATATTATTCCCTTGATCCATTACTTCTGTAAATGGACTACTAAATTTCTAATTTCAAGTTGCTTCTTATCTGGAAAATTTGTCATGTTCCATATGAACAAGTTCTGCCTTACCACAGCTTTTCTTGACCCCGTTGGAGCCTTTTATTGTTCAGCTTGGAACTCTGGATGATCAGTAATTACCTTTGGTAAGTGGTTTGAAAAATAGAATATATTAACCAAATTCTGCCTGAAATTCAGTTCCTTGGTCACCAAACATGCCCTTTCCACTATCTATGATTTAACGAGTCTTCAAAGACCATTTGAGTCCTCAAAGACCATGTGCTTCCTGATCTTAGTCACCATCTCCAAAGCCACAGCCATTTGAATACTCTGTTCCTCTAACTCTGGTGTCCTTATAGATTCCCATCTCCTTCTCCCCATCATTGACAGGCCTTGCGAAAGTACCTAGGTTGTAGACTCAAAAACTCTTGCTCATTCTCTCCTTATTTCCATCTTGTTCCGTTCTTTGAAAATAATCCTTCAAACCCTATCGTTAATCAAGCTTCTGTTAGCTACCCCAATTTTTTTTTTCAGTTTTTTTTTGTCTGATTATGCTTCAGTAAAATACCTCTGCATGTTTGGCCTATCAGAGTACTGCAGATGCTGGTGAGCAGAAATAAAATGGAAATGATCAGCTGGTCAAGCAGCAGCTGTGGAAAGGGAAGTAGCACTAATCTTTCATATAGAGACCCGACAAGCCAGATGATTTATGAACTCTTTCCACCGATGCAGCCTGATTTGTTGAGCATCTTCTAGCACTTTGTTTTCACCTTGTAACTATTTATTTGGTGAACGAGACCCAGAAATGCATGCCTGATCTGTAACACCAAGCATGTTGTATTCTGCCTCTATGTTAGGTTATATTGGAATTTAACTTTGGAGTCTGAGATTAATGCATTACAGCTACTGAGCAGTATTTTATTTTACGACAAATGTAAAGGGATACATTTTGGAAGTCATTTTAAGAAAATTGCCTGTGATTCCGATAGTGTAACTTGAGTAACATAGATCAATTATCATTGTTCTGATGGACTGTTAAACACCATCTTCTATGTCCCAATTACATGGACATTTGCCAGTAGGATTTCATTTGAACAGCAAGAATACTTAGAGAGACTGAGGATTTCCAAATCTCTTGACACATCTCACTTAGTTCGGGAGAATTTAAATTAGCCAGTTTAACAGCATACTTTCTTTGAGGAAAATATATCATTAACTTCCAATATAGCATAGCTCTTAAATGGCTTAGAATTTGGTACACAAATCATTTCAGAGTACTGTTTTTACAACCAATCTTTATAAAGACTGATTCATACCCAATGTTTGCATAATCTACCAAATTATTGGAGGGAAAGCACTGATTACAGAAGTTTTAATGAGAAGTTATTCCAATATATTTACTTATCCTGCGGCATTGACTTTTCTGTTGATGTTTTTCAGTTGTACATTGATGACAGAATTATTAACATTTTGGGTTGAATGTCAAGTTCTCTTAAAGTTTTGTGGCTTAACGTACAAGTAAATTGGCAGCAGACTGTACAGTCAATTTCATTGACTTCTATTTTTGTTCAGAAACATTTCCAAGATCAGTACGTTCTTAAAACCATAAAAGATTATTGTTTGGCAGGGCATCCTCAACTGAGCCATGGGTCATTGCACTACTTCTAAATCAACCAGAGCTTCAGCTGTTCCTACATTTGCAAACTTGCACCAGATTCTGTGAGCTGGCATCTTAAAAATTCTACTTCTTTGATGTTGTTATCCCAGTCTCTAGTTTCTTCCTTCTGGTAACTCTTATCTTCCCTTGTGCCTACTGCCGACATGTGTAGGCACTGGAATGTTGCCACCAACATTAACACTAAAATTTCTTCTTGAAGGATAAGTAAAACCAATACCCGTGTCCTCTTGCAAGCCCACATTGACATCATTAAGATTCACTAACACTCAGACAGGATGGTATGCACATCATTTGCATGATGAAGAGCCTGAAAAAAGGCACTGTACTCTGGGCTCTATATTGGAAGAAGTTATTAGGTGTATGGAGGAAAATGTTTAAGGATCTGTTCAAAGCCTTCCTAAACCAATGCAATATGCCCACTGACTCAAAATCTTTGGCCGATGCCATTGGAAAAAATGATGAGGGAGCATTTTGGATGGGTTTATAAATCCTGGAAAGAGTGGACCACCTCACTATTTCCTATCCACCCCTTCAGCATGCCTGCCCCATCTATGAAAGACTCAATAGTTCCCATATTAGTGACTTCAGAAACCACAAATTGAGAATGGGGAAGCAAGTCATATTTAATGTTGAGAGGAAGATAGAAATGAGAATTAACATCATTCACAAATCACATGTGTCAGTTAAAATTAGTAGTGTATGACTATATACATTCAGTGAATGATTAAACTACAAGCTCTTCCAAACACGTTAACTTGGACAACAGACATGAATCACGAACAGAAGTTTTGATGCTATCATTTTTGAGAAATATAGGGATTTTAGATGGGTTTAAAAATAAAAATAGAGCGTGAGTTCTACTTCCTGGCAATGTGGTGGCCAGTGCTGTGGTTTGAACCAGTGCCTATGAGAAAGTGACTGTGGAACTCTATTCTTGGCTATCCAAAAATGGTGGCCATGAAGGAAGTAATTTCCCTAATTGTTTCCACTAATTAAATTGCAAATGATTTTTGCAATGAAGAATGTGTAATTTGACATTGTTTGTATTTTATTGGTAATTAATGCTGACAGGGAACACCTGAAGATGTGGAATTTTTCTCATTCTAGTTATCAAGAGCACACTCCTGAGAAGTGTACAGTTTATTCAATCTATGCTGTAATGACCCATTACAGCATAGATAACATTCCACGTAGTAGTCAAGGGGAAGGCCGGGCAAGGTAGTGTATCCCTAACTGCAATGGAGAAGGTGCAGGTGAGTGACCTTCTTAAACAACCACAATCTTTGTGCTGGTAGAAGTCGAGTTTATTAATCATCTGATTGCATAAGTACAACCTGACAAAACAGGATTTTAAATTTAGACATACAGCACAATAACAGGCCATTTTAGCCCACGAGCTCATGCCACCCAATTAACCTACAACACCCGATACGCTTCAAACGGTGGGAGGAACACCCTGAGGAAACCCATACAGACCCGGGGAGAACATACAAACTCCTTACAGAGAGCATAAGATTTGAACCCTGGCCCCGATTGTTGGCACTGTAACAGCATTGCACTAACTTCCACGCAAACTGTGCTGTTCTCTGGTCATCTGTGATAAACATACAGACACACAACCGGACAACACCCACATAGATAAATAATACATATGCAGGAGGAGTATTATTAGGCACACACAAATAAATAAATGGATATTGTTTCATAGTTATTAGTATCTTAGATGGTTAGTGTGAGCAGTTCCATTAGTCGTTCAGAATTCTCACTGCCGTGGGAAGGAGCTGTTTCTCAGCCTGGTGGTGCTGGCTCTGATACTCCTGTATCTCTTTCCTGATGGTAGCAGTTGAAAGATGCTGTGTGCAGGGTGGAAGGGGCCCTCAAAGATTTTGCATGCCCTCTTCAGACAACAAATCCACTAGATCACAGTGATCCTCTCTGGCCACTCTTGTGGTCCTGTGGATTGACCTCTGATCCATTTCTCTGTAGCAACCGTACCACACTGTGATGCAGCTGGCCAGGATGCTCTCGATGGAGTTCCTGTGGAAGGTTAATATGATGGTGACCGGTAGCCTTGCCCACTTCTGTCTTCTCAGTAAGCGCTGTTGCACCTTCCTGACATGTGAGGAGATGTGTGTCCACAATAGGTCAATTGTTAAGTGGACTCCAAGAAACTTTGTGCTCTCCACTCTCTCTACCTCAGAGTTTTTGATATTTAGTGGTTATTCCTGGTCCTCCTGAAGTTCACAGTCATTTCCTTCGTCTTATCCATGTTGAGATTCTTGTACTCACCATAATCTCAAGATTTCAACCTCCTCTCTGTAGTGCTGATGAGGCCGACTGCTGTTATGTCATCTGCAAACTTGATGACTCTGTCGAAGCTGGATCTGGCAATGCATTCGTGGGTCAGTCCTCGGGTGTGCCAGTGCTCAGGATGGCGGTGCGTGACGTTCTGCTACTGACCCGGACAGACAGTAGTTTTTTCCGTTAGGAAGTCCAGAATCTAGTTACAGAGAGGTGAGTTGAGTCCCAGCAAGAATGACTTCTTCACCAGCCTCTGGCGGATGATCATATGAAAACCCAAGCAGAAGTTGATGAGCAGCAGCCTGGAATTGAAATGGGTCCAGTGCCTCTGGGAGGTGTGCTTTGATGCATTCCATCACCAGACACAAGAAGTATTAAATAATGGGGGAGGTCTGTGCCACAGGGTGGTCATCATTGAGGCCTGTTAATGTTACCCTCTTGGTTACCAGATTGGTGGAGTCCACTTAACAAGTGACCTATTGTGAAACCTGCAGGGATGATGGATTGGTGCAGTAAGGTGTTGAAGATATCCGTGGAGACCTTTGCCAATATGTCACAGTTCTGAAAGATAGTGCCAGGATAACTGCACAATGATGAAGGATTTGCAATATATTTTTTTAATTTCTTTTTAATATATTTTTATTAATTTGAAAGAGAGTAATATTACATGTCATTTATAGAACAGAAAATAGTCATCAATCAATGCGTTAACATGCAGAATATGAATCATAAGCTAATTATACAGTGTAATATATTAATAATAAAATAAAATTAATTAGAGGGGCTTCAGTTCATATACTATTATTAGAATATGTTTCTCATAAGGTACCTCTACAAAGTAATCTGTTCTATGTAATAAGAAAAAAGAAAGCAAAAAGAAAAAAAAAAGGAAAAACAAGAAAGAAAAGGCACTTTCAGGTGGCCAAAATACCCCGATGTAAAGCCGCGTATTCTACCCCTATGCGGCTGTTGGGTGGCCACCTGAAAGTGGAGAACCCGGCCAGGAGGAGTATTTACCTAACCCTCCTCCTGTAGATATAATTTCCAGCTCCAGGAATCCCCCGTTATACCTGAAAGCAGCAGTGGGACTACGGCCACAGTCCACAGGAGCCGGCATTTGCTCGGTCATGGCTCTCCTTCAGCTGGCATGTTCAGGTGACAGAAAGGCTCCTTCTCCGTGGCCACCTGAACGTCCCAGCTGCAATCCCCCAGCTGCATCTGCTGGCGCATTATATGCGTTCGAGCACCTGAAAGCAGCTAAAGAAAAAGAGAACCTCCCCCCCCCCTCCCCGTACTAATCCTACACTTCTCACTAAACATGGTCAACAGCAAAGAAAGAAAAAATAAATATAAGCCAGGAATTGAGATTTGGCCTTGAGCGAATAGCTCCCAGAGCACTCAAGCCTATGTAATCGAATGGTCCCCATAATTGATCAAATTTATTCATAGTTTTTTAAATAGTGTATCTAATTTTCTCCAAGTTCAAAGAAGACATAATATCTTGAATCCAACGCATGTGTGTCTGTGATAGACTATCTTTCCATTTAATTAAAATTGTGCATCTGGCTGTCAACAAAGTAAAAGCTACAACTCTTCTTTGAGTTTCAAGGAAATATTTTCCTATTGAGAATAGCCCAACAAAGCAAGACAGGGACAAGGATCTACGTTGATCCCAAGAATCTCTGAAATGGTCTGGAAAAAATTGTCCCCAAATATCTGAGTGTTGAGCACTCCCAGAAGATATGAAACAGTGATGCCTCATGAATTCTACATTTGTCACATATTGGATCCATGCCAGGATAAAAATGAGAAAATTTAACCCGAGACCAGTGTATTCTATATACCACTTTGAATTGCAATCAACAAAATATATTTCTAAATTAGAATGATACTTGGTTTGGAGGGAAGTTTTAAGGTTGTGGCTATTACCCTTGTCTTTCAAGGTGATAGTTTTTGCAAGGTTGGTAGGTCCTTTGAAAAAATGCATGCTGAATTCTCGGCAGTCCATCTTGTAGATTATGCACACCAAAGCTGTAGAGTTCTGTTTGTGGAAGAATGCATGTGTCGATTTAAGGACGAGGTCCTGCTGTATCAAATGGTCATTTTTTATCTTGATATTAAGATTGTGAATTTCCAGGAAGAGTGTGAAAGACCAGTCATTAAAGAGGGGGAGTATGATGGAGAATTAGTGATTCTCGTGGTCACTCTTGAACAAGAGGCCACAAATGAAGAACACACATTTGAAAAAAGTGTTGGTGAATCACAGCTTTACCTGGAAAGAATGTTGGGGCCCAAGGTGGGAAGAAAGGATGAGAGAAAAGAGCTGGTTTTGTATCTCCTCTGTGTGTGTGTGTTAATTGAAATGGAGGAGTGAACCAGACACTTATGGGGAGAAATATCTGTTCAGAGTACTGAAAGGGGAAAATTGGACTGGGAGTGGCATCACATTGAAGGCAGTTCTTTTAAAAAGGAGCTTGGTGGGTGAGACAAGAAATACCTTTGTGTGGGAAGAGAGTGGACAAGTGTGAGAAATGTGCCTTCAAGGATGAGAGTCCCTTTAACTATGGTGAAGGTGACTTGCCATTTTCCCCTCCACCCTATGTTGTTCTTTACACTCAACAAGCTAATGGGTAACAGAATAGATTCTTAGAGCCATAGTGTCATAGAGCCACAGAGCATGGAAATGGGCCATTCAGTCCAACTTGTCAGTACTGACAAGTTGTGAACTGGTCCCATTTGCCTGTGTACACCCCATATGGGTGGGCGGGCGGGCGGTGGAATTGCTCCTCGCATACCTTTTTAAGCTTTCCTCGCTGACCCATACCCTCCAGTTTTAGACCAATTTTGTGGTAAAGGCAATGGTGATTTGCCTTGTCAATGATCATTATTTTCCATCCTTCCGTGAGGTTACCCCTCTGCTTCCTTGGCTCTAAGAGAGAAAGTCCAAGCCCATCTAGTATAAATCATGAATGTGTCCCACCCACATCCTTGTGAATCCTTTCTGCAATGCTTAATGATAACCTTCCTAGAGAAGAGTGATCAGAATTGTACTCTGTGCTCCAAATGTTGCCACGCCAACATCTTGTATAGCCGTAACTTGTTGTCCCAACTCCTGTATTCAATGTCGCAAAGCAAGCATGCCACCAGTCTGTCTACATATGTCACCACTTTCAGAGAACTATGTATCAGGCCCCTCTATCAGTTCCACAACCCATTTCAGGGCCCTACCATTGACTGTGTATGTCTTATCACGTGGTTTGAAATACCAAAATACAGCATCGTGCTTATCAGAACAAAATTTAATCTGCCATTTCTTGGTCTACTTACCCACTTGATCAAGATTCCATTGTAGTATTCGATAACTTACCTCACTGCCCATTATGCCACCGATTTTGGTGTCATCTGCAAAATCACAAACCATGCAGCCAACAATCTCATCTAAAAAGTTCATACGAATGATGAAGAACCATGGTGGTCTCAGCACTGGTCTCTGCAACCCACCAGTGATTACAGGCTTCTCATCTGTAAAAAAAAAAATACCTTGGCAACATTCTGATTCCTACCACAAATCCAATTTTATATCCATTTGTCGAGCTCACTCTTGATCCCACATGATTTAACACTCTGGACATATCAAGCTGTGCCTTGTCAAAGTGTCCATAGGCAACGTCTACTTCTTGTGACCTCGTTGATCTTTTTGGTAAGCTCTAATGCATTCAATCAAATTTGTGAGATGTGATTTCTCATGTACAAACCCATGCTGACGATCCCTAATCAGACTGCCTTTCTAAATACATGTAGACTCTGTTCTCTGAAACTCCTCCAATAAGTTCATCAGTATATAATCCCCTTGCTTGTCCTTGCAGCTTTTCTTAAATTAAGGCACTCAGTGGCTACCCTTCACCTTATGGCTAATGACACAAATGATGTCACGGGGTGGCATCGTTAGCATAGCGATTAGTATAACGCTGTTACAGTGCCAGTGACCGGGCTTTGAATCTAGCGTTGTCTGTAAGGAGTTTGTATGTTTTCCCCATGTCTCTGTGGTTTTCATTTGGGGGCTCTGGTTTCCTCCCACTGTTCAATAAGAACTGAGATTGTAGGTCAATTGGGTGTAATTGGGCGGCACGGGCTTGTGGGCTGAAGGACCCTGTTACCGTGCTGTATGTCTAAATTATGTTCCTATGTCTAAATTAAATTAAATATCTTTCCCAGGGCCACTGCAATTTCTTCATTAGCTTCCCACAATGTCCTAGGCTATACTTGGTCTTACAAACACAGTAGCCAATTGATCATGTTTCTAATCCAGCAATCTTGAATACAAATCTGATCATTGTGAAGCTAGACTTTGTAAAACCTGCTGATGTATTCTGCGTCAGAAAGAAAGTGGTTGCAAGGCCTTTGAATTGTTGCTTAGAAACCTAACTGGTTCACGGCTGTCCTTCAAGGATAAACTGATTTCTGTCTGGTTTGGACTCGAGACCAATCCGAGGTTAACTTATTGAGTTATTGAGTCCTCAGGCTATTCAGGAATGGACAATAAAAATTATCAAACTAGTGTTGACCGGACTAGTAAAAAAGTGAATATTGCTGTTATATCGCAGACCAGCAGCAATAGAAATTCACCAAGGCAGTGTTATTTTTTTCTTTTAGAACACTATATTTATTAATAACTACTAATATAACACATTAGTCAAATCAAACCCAACTCTGTGTGTGTGTGTGTGTGTGTGTGTGTGTGTGTGTGTGTGTGTGTGTGTGTGTGTGTGTGTTATAAAAACCATTGTCTAAAGTTCAGTCTTGGAAATCCATTGTCAAAACACAGACTTTTAAACTGATGCACTGAAGTAATCATGAAGGGAGATGGGAGAGACGGAGTGACTGGATTGCCAAAAACTCCAATCCTTGTCGAGTTTCTTTCAGAGAAAGATCCTTTCGTACATAGGGGAGACAAAAGGCGTGACTTCCAGAATACTTTGAAAACCCAGGTCAATCCTTTCCTTTGGTCATGGTGGAGATTCAACAATTCCCCTGAAAGAGAGAATCCGCCCAATTGCCCATTTATCACACAGTCATTCTTGCTCCATGTTCAATGAGATGGCCGCACACATGACTCAATCACCACCTGTGCCCCTGGAAAGTGCAACAAATGTTCTTTCTCTTCTCCAAAGTTGCGAATTTGGGTCCAGCCTATCCTAGCTGTTGCCACCCAGTCTCTCCCCAGCTGTGAATGATTGCAGCCTGGACTAGCCCTTAAAATGATATTTCACAAAAAATGAAACGGCAGCTCCTAATAATTGCACGGAGTAATTTTGATTTAAGTTAAGTGCACTTTACTTGCTCCTGACTACAAACCTATTACTGTGGTCAGACTGCAGTTGCACAACATGCAATCAAATATTCATTACACAACATTGCCTCAGCCACCGAAGTGAATGTATCAGAGGTACTTGATAGGTGGGCCAAAATATCTTGGGCCCTGGTGGATTTCCAGCATCAAATCTCAATTATATTTTGGCTATTTTTCAGTGAATTTGTAATAAATTTTCACAGGGCTGAAAAATCAATGAGCAAGTACTGCCAAAACTATGTGAGATAAAATAAACAACCACTTATAATATTCATGATTGCATGTGGTCAGGTGCACAGAATAATTATTTAGGAAATTTAATCATGAAATATAATTTACATCAACTTTTAATCCTGCTTAATTTGTGTTGTATTTTTAAACTCATTCATCTCCCCCTTATTGACATTTATGATCCTACAGATTTAATTTCATATTTAAAACAACCTTTTTTATAAAAACTTGTGGCTTTTAGCAGACCATTAATCCTTTTGGCACTTCCACTTCTTGAGGCTTGAACTTTTCTTACTGATTATCGTCTTCTGACAATTTGGTCATTTTCTGCACAAAGAATATAAATTAGCCAATAATTAAGTAAACTGTAAATAAGTTGGGAATTGAGTGCAAAAAGAATTAATTAGTTGAAGCTGAATCAAGGCTACGCTTGCATGGTCACTCCAGCTAGTGACAAAGAGAATAGATTTAATGAATTTTTAATACCCGACAGAATTTGAGATTCTGCTGTTGCAACATTGAGGTCTGCATGGGAGATCAAGAAAGGAATAAAAAAACAAGTTGATGCAAAGCTCTCAGGGATGCAATGATTGGAACTTGAAACTTGAACAAGCCTGTTTTCCACTGGATGAGCAGTCTGGAATACCTGTGTGAAGTTATCACCAGTTAGTAACCCTTAATCATTAAAGACCAAAAGCACTTTTTCTGCAATTGTAGGAGTGAGCATCTATCTTTTTGATGATCAGAGTCTAGAATCCTTCCATTGAGGGGCTGAGACCCCTCAAACAACAGAGGGAGCAGTAATGACAAGATGCCACATTGGTGGTAATGGTATAAATAAAATTGAATGTAACAATGCATAGCGATGGAAGTGTATGGATATGAAGCTAAGGGTGGGAAGAGACTGAACGGATTTCCTGTTGTAAGTAACTTAAATGTGAATAAAATCTGTTTTTGTTTATATTTTAAAAATAAACCAACAGCTACATTTAATTATTATTGAGTGCAGTAAATTTTATTTATTGCAAACAATCTTTATCTGTAACATCCCAAAACTGGAATGAAATTCCCACCATGGCCATTGATCTTTTTACAGTAAAACCCCTGATATATGGAATTCAAGCAATTAGCAGCCTCAAGCAAACTGGCAAAAAAAAAATCGAGGAAAGTAAATGAAAAAATAATAGGTAGAAAATATGCAAGTTTAAAATTGTAAAAGTAAATGTTCTTTCAAATAACACATAAACCTTTGCTGAAGGTGGGAGCAAATATTCAGCCAGAGGAGTGGCTTGGTTGTACTTTGTTCATAGCAGCTGTTTGTATAAAGTTGTGTGAAACAGCAATGGCGTCGCTCGGGATGAAGAGCTGGTTGATGCAACGTTTTAAATTGCAAAAATGTAATTAAATGTATCGGGCTAAACATGGAGTTATCTTCTAAAATGCCCTTGCCTCAGAACAAATTAATACCTATGATTCTGGAAAATAAGATCCTGCGTACCTTGTGATGGAAGGGGATCAGGTGCATCAAGGATTGTTATGAAAAGGGGCAGGTTGTGTTATTTGGATGACGAATAAAACTTTCTTCTCCTGTCTTCAGTTAAGATCTCCCTTATGAGATAATTTGGGACAGTCTATGGCTCTGCCTGTGTGTAGTGACATGGAGATTCTAATTTGAAAGGGGAATACATATAAGATTATTTCTATGATGTATCTCCTATTCCAAAGTGGGGCCTGAAGCTGGGCAAGGGAAAGGTGGGAGTCGGACTTGGGCACAACAATCCATGAGCGGTGCTGATCAAACTGTATTGGGACAGTCATTAATGCCAGGTACAGGTTGGTGCAATATAATTTCTTGCATCAACTGTATCTCATACCACAAAAATTGCATAAATCTAAATCAGGAATTTCAGAAATGTGCTTTAGGTGTGCTGTGGAGATTGGATCCTTTATCCATTCATTCTGGCTGTGTACAAAGATGAGAACCTTCTGGGAGGACCTGGGGGACATTCTGAAAAAATTACAAAGGTGGATTTTCCATAGAATCCTGAATTGTACCTGGGAAACATTATGAACATGCGTTTTAAACTGTCTAGATTCCAAATTCAGTTCTTGAAGATCGCCTTGTCGGTAGCCAGGAAGTGTATAGTGGTCACGTGGAGGTCTGACTCCCAACTAAATATTACATGATGGAATATGGAAGTGCAGAATTGTATTCCCCTGGAGAAAATTATGTATAATTTAAAGTGGAAATGTGACATTAGTTAGTGCTGTGGCAACCCTATCTGCAACACATTTGAACGCAGATATAATTATGTGCCGTTGGAATAGAAGAAAGGCAATAATCTGTGCCAATAGTGGAATGATTGAGATAAATGATGTGGGTCGTGGTGCAGATGACGTGCTCTTGTATTTTGTTCCTTATCTTTTTAATTTCCAGTTACTTTGGGTTTTCTTGCGTTCCTTTTAAGGGTCTATAATTTTATTGATAATTGTTTTCTTTGCGTTTGTTTAATTTGTATAAACGGTGGTATTAGGGTATGGGGAGAGGGTTAGAGGTAAAAACAGACTATTTTATATACCATTGTTGAGGGAGATTGTGTTTGGATTTGTGTAAGTCTTCGAAAATCAAAATAAAATGTTTAAAAAAAAAAGCTGTTGGGGGTCTCTCTTAAAGTGTCTCCTTATTCCTGCTTAGTAAGAGTTGCCCAGGTCAGAAGGAGGGGGAGTTAATTATCTATAATTTTATTGTTCATCTTTCGGGCAACTCTGTGGAGAGGGGAGAAACCTGCAAATGCAGCGATGGTCAACTGTTTACAAAGATTGTGACTGAAAAGGAAGTAAAATGCTTTAAAGTTTATGTATTCGTGCAAGAGAAGATTGTTCAGTGTGAGTACAGTATTGTATTTTTGTCTTTTAAACTGTTTATTCTTAATGTAGGTGCATTAGTTAGGCATTGCAAGCGTAAGTCTCAAGCAACTGGAAAATACACTTATCCATCCCAATCCCCATAGGTGCTAGATACCAGGGGCTTCACTGTATGTGCAAAAGCAAAGAAATTTTCTCAATGTGTGATGGTTGATAGTTTAAAGACTTGCATCTGTGTTACTCCTGAAAAATACTTGGGGAAAAAAAAACTGAATGTTGATAATCCTTAGCAGCAAAGAAAGAAAATTAAATCTGTAAAAGTGAGGATTTTCCAAGTTCTGTAAACAGGTAGAGTTTCTGAGAGGAAAGGAGTGACGTTAACTGGACTGGCGATAGAGTTGAAGAACACAGTAAAAAACACAGGAATGCTGGAGGATTTCAGTGCATCTTGCAGCATTCATAGGAGGTACTGTACATAACCAACATTTCAGGCATGAGCCCTTCTTCAAGGTATCGGAAAGAAATTGATTATCCAGTAGAAACAGGTCCTTCAGTCGATCTAGTCTAGGTCAAATGATTTTTCTGCATCAACCTGCATCCAATGATAGGATTCCATACCCTTCCCATCCATGTATCTACCCAAATTTCTTTTAAATGTTGAAATCACACCTGTATCCACCATTTTTTATGGCAGCTCGTTCCACATATTCACCACCTTTTGGAAAAAGTTCCTCTAATGACCCTACTAAACATTCACTTTTCACCCTTAACCCATGTCTTCTTGCTTTTGTCTCTCCCAACCTTGGTGGAAAAAGGCCTGCTTGCATTAACCCTATCCACCCTTTATTAAATCTCTCCCCCCCCCCCCCCACTCTCTTTAATCCTACACTCAGCCAATGCATACTTCCGCCATGCCACCAATGGAATCAAAACCAGTACCGTGGATACATTGAAGATATGGCGTTTGTAGCACTTCTCAAATGGGATTCAGCAAAAGGCTTTCGAATGGATTTGGAAAGAAGTTAAGAAGTTGAATCACAAGTGCTGATTGACTCGCAAGTGGTAACTTTGCTCAAAATGGACTTGAAATAGATTTTATAAATTGGAATCTGGCAAGAAAAAGTGTTTGAGTAATTCATGTTGAAGAGCTGTAAATTTTATCCTTCCATTGATTAGGGGAGCATGTTGTGGAAGAAAGTAATCGGGTGTGGGACGAAGGCCTGCTTGCAGAATCAGAGAACTATTGAGCTCAACCTGAACTAGCAGCCAAGTAGGCGGTGACGTCTGCCAGAGCTGCCTAAATGTTGCCAGGAAGACTGGTTTTGTCTTTATGATATTCAGCGCAGGTTAAAAAGGCAAACTGTAAAGAGGTCATAATTTAAAATAATTGAAAGGACACGAGGAAGCCGAACTACTCGGTTCTTCAAATGCCTGTCGTACATAGGTGATGAAAACAAGTAATTAAGTCAGAATGAAATTGTTAAAAATGCTTTTAGGTGATGCTTAAAATGAGCATTGGAAGTGAAAATGGCAAGGTGCTCTTTTTTGTTCCTGAGCTGCCTCGTGCATTCAATTTCTCTTAGAAATTACTGTGACGTACACCAAAACTGTCGTATGAAATTTCCTCTGCGTTGGCAAAATGCATACTTGTCTGTCTGAATTAAGCAGGAGCTTCAACGAGATATATTTTTGGGGTTGAACCTCCAGCATGCCGGTTCCTCGTGTACTGGGGTGCTGGAATTTTGTTTGAAATTGGAGCACAAATCTAAGTCTTCCTGTAGCTCCACAAAACATCTTGGATCACTGCATTGTGAGTGCAGAAGGGGCGAGCTTGGGTTCTCGAACTAAAACTGCTTCTCGTCGACAAGGCAATAAACATTTTCCTTGCTATTGCTGCTCAGATCAGAAAAATGAACAAACAAATGCAAAAATGTCTTCAGTTTCTCTTGAATGTGAGTTTATCAAATGGTTTCTGGAAATCTTAATATTTATATTAAAATCTGTGTGCAATCTAATCTAATTTCAGGCAGATAGTATTGAGTAGGGACACTTAGACTTTTAGCTGCAAGCACTTGCACCATTACCATTTTCCAGTAAGTACCAGTTTTGTGCAGCCGTAGATCATTACAGTTAACCATAGATATAGGAATTTTGTAAAGGAGCAAGCTTGTTGAATTCTTTTCCATTTGAAAGCAATTGCAAACTGATTTGTTTGAGTGAGTGAAACCGTTTGCACACTTCCGAATACAGTGGGGCACTACAAGTACTATGGTGAGAAAGGTGTATTCTTACACGGTTACAAAATAGTTCACATTATCCTGACTATATAATATGGTCAAACTGTGTCCTTTATGTACCAAAGATAAATAACCATCATTTCAGGCTTAAGGCCTTCATCAAGGTACCTCCAGCATTGTGTTTTTAATTTTTAAAATTAAAACTAAGGTTCTGAAGATGTAAACAATTACTGTACCTCATGACTGGCATTAAAATTGTGTTTTATTTGAAAATTCTCTGATGGTTCGCCAGTTATCATAAAACCTTGTTTTCCCACAAGTATTTGAGGCTGAAGTTGACCTGAGGTTACTTTGGCTTCCAATGAGGATTGAACTGGGAAGCATCTTTGCTTTGAAACTTTATAAAAAAAATTGTTCTTTGAAATTAATGGTAAAACCGTTACAGTTGCGCTTTACAATGCACCAGAAAACTGGTTAAGGAAGATTGTTAAAGGAGAAAGTAACATGACAGGATTCTCACTCAGAGTTGTTTTTTCGCATTTTCAAGTGCCTTTTCGCTGCTCTTTTGTTATAGTGCCAGAATCTATTGCTTCGCAATTGTTGAACAAGATGCAAGAACAGCATGTCTGCACAGCATATTTTTGCATGGTGAATAGAAGAGTAATTTTCTGGCTAGTTTTCAAGGGAGTATCCACAGAAGAATGCTTTTCTTGTGTGAATAAGGATTGAAAGAAAGCCGACTCAAAGTAAATGAGAAAATGAATCCTTTATTGGGAATGTGGGAGAGATAGCAGTCTTAACTGAAAGGATTTGAGAAGAAATCTGAAAGGTGTTTCTCAAATCTATTCCTTATTTTTCTATTATAAAACAAACAAATATGTTTGAATTCCGAATCTGCCATTATCATATAAGTTGCCCAGTGTGTAACTTGCCTCATAAGAACTGCAGAAGTGGGCCCTTTACTACATTGGCTAGCCTCAACAGTTTGGTTCATCTGATGTTTTCAGTCTCAGTCATTCATGAAACTTGCTCAGCATTAATTTAGCAGGTGGCGTTGGGTGTATTTCACGGATTGATTGACATCACATGCGCAAGGTTGACAGAGCACAGGCATTTCTCTTTGGAGCAATGAAAGATGAGTGATGACTTGAGAGGTATATTAGATGATGAGGGGCTTAGGGTGGAGATCCTGCACCATTTTCCTGGGTTTAAGGCAATAGCTTTAAAACTTCATATCTTTCTACTCACATACCACCTTAAGTAATCTCTGTGCCATTGGTTCTCTGTGATGAATAAGGGATTACTTAAGGTGGTATGTGAGGGGAGAGGGGGGGGGAGAAAGGTTGAGAACCACTGCTCTAGACCCAATTGTTACTGAAATATTTGGCTTGAAAAAAAATTGTCATTGGTCCATTTCCTTTGGAGTTATGAAGCCGTGCACCCAACGAGTCAATTAGGTTCGATTAAAACAGTGGTTTTCAAATGTTTTCCTTCCACCCACATACCATCTTAATCAATCCCTTACTAATCACCTAGCAACCTATGGCATCGGGATTACTTAAGGTGGAATGTGAGTGGAAAGGTAGAAGAGCTGTCAGAGGCAAGTTTTTCTTTACTCAGAGTGCTTGAAGTGCATTAGCGGGGGTGGTGGTGGAGGTTGGTATAATAAAAACAATCATAAATGAGCACACAGATGGAAGAAAAACAGGGTGATGGGTGTGAGGTAGGAAAAAAATTTGATTGTTGTGGAGGTTTATGTAGGTTGGCCCAACGTCGTGAGCTGAAGGACCTGTTCTGTGTTGTAATGTGTGCTCCGTGGCCTCAATGCGTATGCATGCAGTATTGGGCCCTGCACTTAGAAGTTATGTTGCACATGCATAGAGTTTTTGATAAAAGAATAATTTGTAGGCATAAAAATGATAAATTTTGTGAGAAAATTACTTTGCCTCTTGGGAATTTTTGTTCCTAAATTTTGAATGATGTTGTCAGCTACCAAATGAAATGCAGTGCTCTCAATGCAAACAAAATAACATTTTTATATTGACACATGAGTAAAAATGAAGAGCTCAGAGACCAATGAATAAAGCAAAAATATAGAAATCTAATGACTTCCCAGACTCCTAGTTTAAAAGCCTATGTAGCTGTTTTTACATGTAGACAATTGAATATTACTTGCATTTTCCAATGAATAAATACATTTTAACAATTGCAAGGATTTCCTTCTCTCTCTCAATTTTTCTTCACAAATGTTTGATTCAACAGCTGATTTTACAGCTTTTCTGCATGCAGACTATGGAAACAAGTTTTCAGGTTGTAGTGATAGGTCTTCCTGTTACAAAAATAATCAGGTTAGCTAAAAATAACTGGAATTTTTTTATTGAATGCAGGAAAAGGTTGGTCCTCTCTATTTGTTCCTTTGAATGAACAACTGTGAACTCCTAATTGCAGGAACCTGATTATTTCCTGATTCGAGGTAGCCCCAGAAAAAGAGCTTTCTGAAAATTTAGATCACCATTTCATTTTCTGCCCTCAGACCAAATAACTTAAAACATGTCAAAAATCTTAATCTAATGTGGAAATGAGAAATTTGATAATTTCTGCCAGCTACATTCATATGAAACTGATCCATCTCCTGGAAGTCTGTAAAGCTTTTGATATTAATTGATGCATTATTAGATCTTTGCTGCTGAGATGCAAAGTGTAACATTCCTGCATTGTTTAAATTGCATTGGACTCTGTATATTTGCACCTGTGAAATCAAGTTGATCAGCCCTTCAGACTTCTTTTTAAATTTGAGTAGTGTTAGGTCTTCTTTGTTCGAGAATGAGTGAGTCAGAAACCAGACTGAGTCGAAATCAAGGTTCTTTATTACCGGATTGTAACACTTGCAACTAACAGTGTTAGTTGGAGAAGGCGCATTCTCCCGATATCAGCAAGTGGTGTTTTTTTTATACCTCAGGACACGCACTTAGTAAATTATCATACCATTACATTGTCCAATGAATAAGCTGTTGCTACCCTTCTCTGTTAGTCTGCTGCACATCATCTTGTTATTGCCACACTTATCTTGAGCGTACAAGGTCACACCTGCATCCTGTTACTCCTTAGTACTGGGTGACTCCTTCTCCGGTCCCAACTCATGATGTTTTTACCTTACAGTAGCCAATGTAAAATGATAACATTGCACTAATGTATCCCAATGAACAAAACAACCTCATGTTAGTACTTTGAAAAAAAGCATCTACAGTAAAAGTGCCAAAATCCAGAGAAATCTGGACCACCCGAGAACCAAGACTTCTCAACGGCTCTCAGATTTTGCGTGCATACATGTGTTGTGTAAGCGCCACAGATGTTCCGCCTGAGAATCCGAAAAATTTTAAAATCTGGAGCGACCCAATTTCCGAGCAGACCGGATTTTAGGACTTTTCGCTCAATGCTTCTGTTCTTTCTTGTTTTCTCTTTTTACGTGTTTATTTGGGGTTGGGGGGGGGTGGGGAAATCACCCATAGAAATGCCTGAGGAACTCAGCCGGTCTCGCAGCATCCATTGGAGTTCAATATATATTAGCGACATTTTGTGCCTGAGCCCTGCCACCTCCTATTGACGCTGTGAGACTGGCTGAGTTCCTACAGCCTTTCTGTGCATTTTACCACTATCACAGCGTCTGCAGACTTTTGTGTTTCATTCAGTATTTATTTGATCCCTGTTGAAAGTTGCTCTTGAATTTACTCCTACCTTCCACCTTTTCATTCCAAATTTTGACTTGCTGTGCTTTGAAAGCCATCCTTCTTATCGCCCCAACTCTCTGGTTCCTTTACAAATTAGTTTAGAAACTACATTCTGATTTTCTGTTCTTCTTGCCAATAACAATGGTTTTAGTTTACTGAAATTTCTGACAATTTTTTCAAAGATTACAGTTGTTTTATGCCCTTCCATTTTTACTGCTTGCTGAAATATGTCGCTCTAAATAAAATGTGTTCTCCAAATACTAACAGGTCCTCTTTATTGATGATTACTTTAAAGTTAAGTGTTGTTCAGATATACATTTGCTTAGCAAATGTAGGTAGAAATATGCCAGGCCTGTTGTGTAATTTCACCGTAAAGGAAGGAAGAAGCAGCATTCCAGTGAAATTAACAACAAATCAATGACTGAACCTTATGAAAGTAAACTTCATCTGGAAAGCAATATTTGAAAGCAATAGCGTTATAAATCCTTCAGATTTGATACTTCCCTACCCCTCTTGAAAAATTTATTGGAATTGGCAAAAAAAATTGCAGTTGTCTGTCATAATTTTTTAAAACATGCAAAGCAATTCAGGAACTGCTCTTTTAAACTGGAGAATTGTGAATTAATCTCAATAAATTAAGAAACTAAAATGAATAAGGTATCTATTGATGAAGTTATTTTAATTTAATTAGGAACAGAATAACCTTGCTTTGAGACATTTGAACTCTTCTGGAGATGCCAAGATGAAGGTTAGATCATATTTAACAAAACTCACTGAATTATCTTTTGGAAATAGCAGACTTGGAAATCTTATTGTATGCCAGAACATGTTACCCAAGATCACAGCTCATTTAATTGACAACAGGTTATGGCATGGAGATATCAGTGAAGAAATGGGATCCATTAGTTCTTATTTTATATGTGATAATCACACAATTACACAAAACAACATGAGTGAGAATGCACTAATGATCTTTCCTGGGTGAAATCGTACCCTTTGAAACATTGGCTTGGGTACTGCCATGCACAATGCATGTCTGTTCATTTGCTTATTTTTACAGTGCCTCTCCGATTGTCCAAAATGGGACTGGGCCCATTTCAGATAAACAGGGTTTTTTTTTAGAGAACTGGTCATTTTTTTTAAAAACAGCCCAGTAGCCACAGCAAATCACACAAGGTAAGGCATTTTAAGTATGAATGTTTAATTCTCACCAAAAAAAAATGCTGGCCACCACCAATCACCGACATTTCCCCACCGAGGCCCTGCTCGGCCCGGGAGCCTGAGACCGCTCCTGCACAGGAGCTTGAGGTCCCCGCTACTGCTGGGAGCCTGAGGTCCACTGCAGCTGGCTCTGAAATTTTTTGGGATAAACGAGGATTTTGAATATCCTTGTTTTAAAAATCGGATAACTGAGAGTTTTGGAGAATCTGATTTTGGAATATCAGTGTTGTACTGTATTTTATTGATTCCGACATCACCAGTTGTGCACCGCATATTTCCTCCCTACTGGAGTGAACTGGAATTTTTGTGTTAGCAGTGGTATTTTGCTGAACAGATGTAAAACAGCTACATCAACGATGCACCGTCATTAATCACAAAAGACTGAAGTTGTGAAACTGATCGGCTTTTTATTAACTTTAGACAGGAACAGCCATCAACCTCATTGACTGATCAAGGCAGAGTGGAATGGGCAGCATGCAAAGGGCTTTGGGTCGGATGGATCAGACTCAGGAGGTGTGTCCAGCCGGCAGCAGCCAATCATAGCATAAAGGTGGTTTACCACAATCAAGAAACTCAAATGCACAGCTTTGGAACTCCTTGAATGTTCTACAAACACATTCCAAAGTTCACAGAGTGTGCTCACACTAACAGGGAGTGCTATCTTTCAACATTTAACCAATGAGATAATCATTTAATGGATTACTCACAAGTGAGGCTGCTGGCAGCACTCCATTGCTCTATTACTCTGGAGGTCTGGAGATGATTGGTCACGCTAGTTGGCTTGGGAAGCCTAGAGTGTGAAGCAAACACGTGTCTATCTGCCAAGGTCCTCCTACAACAGAGTCTTCTGAGATCAAATCAAGTTTATTGTCATCTGATTATACAAGTACAACCCAACGAAACAGCATTCTCTGGTCCTCCATGCAAAACATGCAAACACACAACCAGACACAACACACATACAGACAAACAATGCATGTGCAGGACAAGTATTCATAGATACAAATAAATACTTAAATATGTTTTTAAAATGTGAGAATCTCAGACAGGTAATGTAAGCAGTTCCTTTGGTTGCTCAGCATTCTCACTGCCCGAGGGAAGCCTGGCTCTGATACTCCTGTATCTCTTTCCTGACAGGAGTAGCTGAAAGGTGTTGTGTGCAGGGTGGAAGGGGTCCGCAGTGATTTTGTGCGCACTCTTCAGATAACTATTCTGGTAGATGATGTCAGTTGGTGGGAGGGTGGTGGGGGGTGGGGGGAAAGAGAGACTTTATTCACCCTCTCTGCCACTCTTATGGTCCTGTGGATTGACCTCTGATTCATTTCTCTGCTGCAACCATACCACTGTGATGCAGCTGGCCAGGACGCTCTCGATAGAGCTCCTATAGAAGGTTGACATAATATAATGGTGGCTGGTAACCTTGCCCGCTTCATTCTTCTCAGGAAGTGCAGATGTTGAATGTCCATGATGGGTCACGAGTTAATTGAACTCCAAGGAACTTGGTGCTCTCCATTTTCTCTACTACTGAGTTGTTGATGTGTAGTGGATGTGGTCATTCCTGGTCCTAGTGAAGTACGACGATTATCTCTTTCATCTTATCCACATCGAGCCTCGTGTTGTTATTCTCACACCATTTCACGGGATTTTCCACCCTTTCCCTGTCGTGCAACTCATCATTGCTGCTGACGAGGCCACCTACTGTTGTGTCATCTGCAAACTCGATGACTCTGTTGGAATTGGATTTTGTGAGGTGAGGTTAACAGAACTAGGGTTTTACTCTTTGGAATGAAGAAAGATGAGTGATGACTTAACAGAGGTCTACAAGATTATGAGAGGCATAGATAGGGTAGACAGCCACACACCTTTTTCCTAGGGTGAGAATAACAAACACCAGAGGATATCTGTACATGGTGAGGGGAAGGAAGTTTAGGGGAGATGCCAGAGGGCCCTTGAAATGCTGAGAGTGGTGGTCAAAACTGGTACAATAAGGACATTTAAAAGACTCTTAGCTAGGCACGTGGATACAAGAAAAATGGAGGGTTATTGATGTGAAGTATGAAGTTTTAGTTTGTTGAGTAGATTTCTAACAGTCAGGACTCCATCATGGACAAAAGGGCCTGTACTGTGTATTTACTGAAGACCTTTTGAGCATCGAGATCAACTATTCTCAGCATTATAGACAATAGACAATAGGAGCTGGAGTAGGCCCTTCGGCCCGTCAAGCCAGCACCGCCATTTTACAGATCATGGCTGATCACTACCATCAGTACCCCTTTCCAGCCTTATCCCCATAACCCTTAACTCCTTTGCCCACTAGAGTCTTATCTAACTCTCTTTTGAACATAATCAGCGAATCTGCCTCTACCACCCTCTGTGGCAGAACATTCCACAGATTCACACTTCTCTGGGTTAAGTGTTGACCGTAGCCACATTCCACTCTGGAGATGTTTTCTCATCTCTGTCCTAAAGGGCCTACCCTGTATTCTTAAACTATGCCCTCTAGTCCTCGTCTCCCCCATCATTGGGAACAAGTAATCCGACTTCACCCTGTCTATCCCCCTGATGATTTTATATACCTCAATCATGTCCCCCCTCATCCTTCTAAACTCCATCCAATTTTTCTAGCCTTTCAGCATATATCAACCCCGCCATCCCTGGAACTAACCTTGTAAATCTGCGCTGCACACCCTCTATAGCTAGTATGTCCTTCCTCAAAATTGGAGACCAGAACTGGATGCAATACTCCAGGTGGGGTCTCACCAGGGCCCTGTACAACTGCAGAAGGGCGTCTCTGTTCCTATACTCCAATCCCCTCTTTATGAAAGCCAACATGCCATTTGCCTTCTTCACAGCTTTCTGAACCTGCATGCTAGTCTTCAGTGACCAGTGAACAAGTACTCCCAGATCCATTTGCTCCTCCTCACTCCCTAGCTTGTCTTATTGCCGACTCTGTTAAATCTTAGTTTGTTGAGTAAGAATTTCCCCTTTGAAGAGCATGTGGATTATTCCAAACTGTATAGGCTTCTAATCTCTCACCTAGTATTATTTCCACCTTTTGTTACGCTGTTGATTTTAGATCACTGGTTTATAACTCCCAGGGCAGATGGCTCTCTTAAATTATATTGAAATTCTACGTTGTTTTTTCTTCTTCATTTTTTAAAATCTTTTTCTCTTTATGAATATTTTATTTAATCAACATGTATAAAATAAAATAATTGAGAATAATATACTAAATTACCTAATAGAAAGTTATCAATATATGTTGAAACTATATATATATAAAAAAAGTTTTAAAAATTCTACCAGTTGTTGATCATTGCCCTATTTCTCAGACAAATTTGTAAATATATTCAGTAAAACCCTCTGTTGCCTCCTCATTTGTGTTCTTTTAAAATGCATAGATACAATCCATCTGGACAATTAAAAAAATGCTTTGAATTTTGCTTGTTTATTTAAAATGGACTGACTTGTTTAGCAGTATAACTGGTGTGTATTTCACATAAAGGATTTGTGTAGATTGCAGGGTTAAAAGTGGTCCATTGATGAAGTTCCTATTGTTTTGACGAAACAATTAATCATGGTTATGTTTCCCGTTTGTTGTTTTTCTTTGTGGATGTGGGGGAAAAATACTCCTGGCACACTTTGTACACGAGTGGAATGTGGCTACGGTCAACACTTAACCTTCTGCTCCAAGTCATGAAACCATTTATCTCATGACAGTTGATTGCTGGCACGTTTCTGTTCATCCACCAGAAATTGGAGAATGTTGTGTTTCAAGTGAGTGGTGAGAGGCAAATATGCCTTGCACCTGAAATGATTCAGATATTGTCAGGCAGTACCCAGAAGTGCTGGGCAAACTTGCATTGTATCCATAGAAAGTAAAAGGCCCAAGTCTTCTACTGTTGTTTACTTCCTATGGTTGCTGTGTGACCTGCTGAGTTTCTCCACCACTTTTTGCACAAAATAATGAGGTCAAGACCTGTTCATGACAAGAAATGCTGACTCTGATGGGCTGAATCGCCTATTTCCGCTCCTAGGTCTTACGGTCGTATAGTTTTAATCATGGTAATCCAGGATGCTGTGCCGATCTCACAATTTGCTGCTCACCGTTGCATTTTGAAGATCACCAAAACATGACCTTCATGGAATGAACCTTTTGGTGGATTTTCCCTTCAGCCCACTGTGACAAGTAGAGTCGCCATAGACATCTGATCTGACTGCAATTGAAAGTATCACATTATATCACAATACCAGGCTACTAGGGTGCCTAGTAGCCTGGTATTCTCTTTCTGAAATTTGGTCCAATGCATTCACAGGTGGGGGGGGGGGGGGGGGGCTTGTGAAATAATGTGATACTTTCAATTGCAGTCAGATCAGATGTTAGCACAAAGGATGTCTTTGGGCCAGTCTTGGAAAAGATGTTGAACTGTGAAAGCTTTGTCGTGCAATTGATTGGCACACTGTTATTTTGCTGCATAACAAAGCTCAGCTCTGCAGCTTTGGGCGTAGTCTCGGATTGGAATTGTATATGTGAGGTACCACCATGGAAACATTGTTCTCCCATGGCATGGCCTGACGCAGCACTGTGGACAAAAATACCAACCTGCATCAGGTGACTTGATGCTTACGTCATGAAATTGTCTTGGAAAAAGGAATTGAGAGATCATCTGGTGACATTAGAATAGGAATGTAATTCTCTCTTTGGAAATAGCTGCGATCTTGGCCCAAGATTTTAAATTCTAAAGATTCTCAGTAGGTAGTTATATTTCCACAGGCAGTACACACTGAAGCAGCAGGTATCTTCATTAAACATTAATTGACTTCCACTTTTGTTTCCTGCTTGATCTCTTGTTTCTATTGTAAAGAATGCACAATGGCAACCTGATTAAAAGTTTGTGGGAGAAATAAACACACATGGATGCAGCTGGTCGGGTAGAAATGTATATTCTGGCAGTGTTCAATTGTTTCAGTGACCTTCAGTGAGAAAGTTGAACATTCAATTTCCAATAGTACAACATTTTCATAAATTCTGTTGTAACAATTTTGAGAAATACTGTATCTCTTAAAAGTTTCAAAGATGTGTCAGTGATCTGTTTTGTTTTGCAGATTGTCTTTTCAAAGTATGTCCTATGAACCGTTACTCAGCCCAGAAACAATATTGGAAAGCAAAGCAAGCAAAGCAGGACAAAGACAAATTTGCAGATGTTGCATTGTTGCAGAAGCTTCAGGTAAGGTTTGCATACTTTATATTTTTGCATGGATCTTGTGTATGATGAGCATTTTATTCATAAGAGATTATTCACAGATCATTATGAAAGTTTCCAAAAAAATGTACTGCTTTGCAAGTTTATTGAGTGCACATAGATGTACTATATTAGCCATCTTGGAAAATTGCTTGCCACCCCCCCCCCCAAAATTCAAAACATAAAGGTAACCAAAACATAATGCTTACAATATATCAATCTGAAGCAACCTTCACAGTTTTCACCAGAAGGGTCAGTAGAGCATTTGTGGTCTGCTATCTTTTCCTTTTCAAAACAATTGAGAAGTATGCAAGTCCTGGCAGCTGAATCCTGATTGATTCTCTGCAGAGTTGACAGACTGCTAACATCATGCCCAATCATTTCATATGGTGAAGGCATCTAAAAATACAGCTGTCTGGTAATGGTAAATAGAAAAGTACAATCAGTCTTACTTAAAACTATCTGCAGTACCAACTGAATTGTTCCATGCCAACTTTCAGAGGTTTTCAGAAATATCCTAAATGTAAATATCCTGCCCACATGACTTCTGCTACATGGATTGTGCCATTTTTTTAATGAGTAAAAACTTTTTGACCTTGTTTGGAATATTGTGCCATGAAACATTTTTTTTCCCCAATATTATCTATCTTGTTCCTTTGGTACAACAGATAATTATTTTTGTATCTGAAGCAGATCAGTATGTTGATAGGATTTCCAGTCTCTGCTTTTGTTCTGTTCCAGAGCATTTATTGTCCATTGCAATAGCAGCATTTAAGAGGTTTCTAAATTGACTTGTGAATTTGGGGTGAAACACAAAAGTCTGCTGACGCTGTGATTGTAGTAAAAACACCCAGACACAGACAGACTTGTGAATTTGAAGGGGATGGAGTGATCTATCAAGTGGAAGTAGCAGCATTTCAGTTTGATTTGGCTCTCTTGTTTAGCACAGACACATGGGCCAAAGGGCTTGTTCCTGTACTGCACTAATCTGTCTTTGTTCTGTTGTGAGTTGCTAAATTGTCCAAGTTGTACGTTGGTCCGAAAGACAGCACCAGATTTTCCTGTGCAGGCCCTCTAAAGTGCTGAGAGTTCTATAGTTTTCTTCTTCTTCTTTGGCTTGGCTTCGCAGACGAAGATTTATGGAGGGGATAAAAGTCCACGTCAGCTGCAGGCTCGTTTGTGGCTGACAAGTCCGATGCGGGGAAAATTGGTTGGTTGGGGTTGGGTGTTGGGTTTTTCCTCCTTTGCCTTTTGTCAGTGAGGTGGGCTCTGCAGTCTTCTTCAAAGGAGGTTGCTGCCCGCCAAACTGTGAGGCGCCAAGATGCACGGTTTGAGGCGATATCAGCCCACTGGTGGTGGTCAATGTGGCAGGCACCAAGAGATTTCTTTAGGCAGTCCTTGTACCTTTTCTTTGCTGCACCTCTGTCACGGTGGCCAGTGGAGAGCTCGCCATATAACACGATCTTGGGAAGGTGATGGTCCTCCATTCTGGAGACGTGACCCATCCAGCGCAGCTGGATCTTCAGCAGCGTGGACTCGATGCTGTCGACCTCTGCCATCTCGAGTACTTCGACGTTAGGGATGAAAGCGCTCCAATGGATGTTGAGGATGGAGCGGAGACAACGCTGGTGGAAGCGTTCTAGGAGCCGTAGGTGATGTCGGTAGAGGACCCATGATTCGGAGCCGAACAGGAGTGTGGGTATGACAACGGCTCTGTATACGCTTGTCTTTGTGAGGTTTTTCAGTTGGTTATTTTTCCAGACTCTTTTGTGTAGTCTTCCAAAGGCGTTATTTGCCTTGGCGAGTCTGTTGTCTATCTCATTGTCGATCCTTGCATCTGATGAAATGGTGCAGCCGAGATAGGTAAACTGGTTGACCGTTTTGAGTTTTGTGTGCCCGATGGAGATGTGGGGGGGCTGGTAGTCATGGTGGGGAGCTGGCTGATGGAGGACCTCAGTTTTCTTCAGGCTGACTTCCAGGCCAAACATTTTGGCAGTTTCCGCAAAGCAGGACGTCAAGCGCTGAAGAGCTGGCTCTGAATGGGTAACTAAAGCGGCATCGTCTGCAAAGATTAGTTTTAATTCTTATGTAAATATTGTGGATTGAGCTTATTGGAAGTCACCGTATAACCCAAGGTCTACCTAAATTACATTACAGATGTAGTTACATTTAAAAAAAAAGCTGTTCTCGTTTTGTACGGGTGCTCTATCTTTCAAAATATTACGATGACTTTTGTAACCATGGGATCCTCAAGAACAGGGCACAATTGATCATCCACTCAGCCCTTCTGGCTGATGATGCTTGAAAAATTGCTGCTGTCAAGTGCTTTCATTTCATAAAGAAAGTGACATTTATAGACCCTCCTTCACCTGTTAAGTTATTTTATTGTCACCACCTGTACCTGACTGGATGCAGAATTACATTGATTGTGGGATCTCTTACTTGCAGTTGCACCAGGCTGGTTCTGCTGTTTAGCATAAACATGTTTTTTTTTTAAAATTTAAAGATACAGCCAGTTCGCCCCTTGAGCCAATTATACCAGATTGACCTTCACCACTGGTACGTTTTGAACAGTGGGAGGAAACCAGACCCCCCCCTTACAGACAGTACATTATTTGAAACCCGGTCCCAATCACTGGCGCTGTAACAGGGTTGCACTAACCACTTGCTGTCCCCTAGTTGTATGTTAGATCTTCATCAGACTATCAACTCAATTTTGGGTATTCCTGTCATCCTTTTCTGAAACATGTTATCGATTTCAGATTTATTGTCAGAGTACATCACATACAACCCTGAGATTCTTTTTCCTGTGGGCGAGGCAGAATTACCACTTATTGGTAATGCATAAAAAATCTGTATACAATGCACATGTAAACAGATAATGAAATGTAAACAACTGTCTGTACAATACGGAGAATTTAAAAAAAACTACAATAAAGTGCAAAAGTAAGAGTCCCTAATTGAGTTTGTTGTTGAGGAGTCTGATGGTGGAGGGGTGGCTGCTGTTCCTGAACCTAGTGGGGTGAGTCTTGTGGCACTTACATCTCCTTCCTGATGGCAGCAGCGAGAACAGAGGATGTGTTGGGTGGTGTGAATCCTCGATGATTGCTGCTGCCCTCTGACAGCAGCATTTCCTGAAGATGTTCTTGATAATGGGATGATTTGCCTGTGATATACTGAGCATTGTCCACTAGCTTTTGGAGGGCTTCACACTCAGGGGTATAGGTGTCCCCATACCACGAGGTTTGTGGATTTTTTGGACGATCTTAATGAGACTTAACATGACTTGAAGTCCAATGCCATGTCAGAGAATAATATGTGGATGAACTCCTTCTGCTGCCACTTCTTTGGCTAGAAGACTTCACTCCAGACTGTGAACCTTTCTCCCATTTCCAGAAACCCTAATCCAGCTTCCCTCTGGCCTCTTAGCCTCTCCAGGCTTATTCCTTGACGTTGATTTTTTTTTTCCCACTTCCCTCACTCACTCTCATCCACTCCATTCTGAAATAAAACCAGAAAATACTAGAAACTTTCAGCTGGTCAAGCAGCATCTGAGGTAAGAGAAACTGTGTTAATGTTGCAGGCTGCAAGAAGTCTTCATGGGATTAGTGTCAGCTAGGAATGACGATCATTACAAGATACAGATTGTACAATGCTGACATATTACCTGCATTGTACCTGAGGCCAGTAGTTTTCAAACTGCCCCTCTAAAGTCACATTCCACTTTTAAGTAATCCCTATGCCATAAGTGCTCTGTGATTAGTAAGGGATTGCTTAAGTGGTACGCAAGTGGGAAGGGAAGGTTGAGAATCACTGCTCTAGACCCAATTGTAACTGAAATACTTGAGAAAAATTGTCATTGGCTCATTTCCTGTGGAGTTATGAAACTGTGCACATAATGAGTCAATTAGGTACGATTAAAATAGTGGTTTTCAAACTTTTTCTTTCCACCCACATCCCACCTTCAGCAATCTCTTAGTAATCACTTATGGCATCGGAAATGTTGAAGATGGAATGTGAGTTTAGCGGGGGCAATTTGAAAACCACAATACTAGACAATTACAAGTCGATCATGCGTTCTTTGAGCTCACTTCCAGAGTTCTTTCTGGACCAAGAAGTTTATTGTAGAATTTTGTGGAAAGGGATGCCAAGCAATCACACAATCATCTTCATTGATGGGATGGCGGTGGTAAGGTTAGATTCGTTGAACTTCCTGGGAGTCCACAATCTGAGGACCATTCCTGGAGCTAACACATCAAAGCAACTGTAAAGAGGTCACACCAATGCCGCTACTTTCTAAGAAATCTGAGATTTGCCTTGCCATGGGGCGGCACGGTTGGTGTTGTGGTTAGCGTGATGCTGTTCATGACCAGGGTTCACATCCTGCGCTGTCTGTAAGGAGTCTGTACGTTTTCCCTGAGTCTGTGGGTTTTCCCCAGGGGCTCCGGTTTCCTCCCACCATTCAAAACCATACAGGACGTGTAGGTCAATTGGGTGTAATTGGGCAACACGAGCTCATGGACCAAAATGGCCAGAATACTAACTGGTTGCATCCAGAGCTTGGGTTGGAAACCAGTCAGTATTCTCTCCACAGCACGCCAAGCAGTAGACTATAACGGAAGCTTTCCGAGCAATAGAGTTGTTGGAATATGGATTGTTGGGCAATGTTTATCTCTTTTGAAGTCATCATAAACCCTTGCCCTGTTACATTGATTGTAAATAAAAAGAAAGATCAAACCTACTCAACTTCAACCTTTTTTTTTGTTGCAGCATGCAGCTGTACTGGAGCAGAAGCAGAATGAAACGGAAAATAAGAAAGTACACGGAGAGGTGATAAAATATGGCAGCGTAGTGCAGGTATGAACCAACAATAACAAAATGCTTGCATTTATATTATGTCTTTAGTCTGAGGAACTGTGGATGACAGGAAATAAATGAATACTGAACTGAAGAGGGGATATCACTAAGAATGAACATCGATGAAATTTATTTTCAGAATTAATGCTTTGAAGTTTTTCTTCCACTTCCTGGTGCTTTTTCTGCATGTCATGTGATAAAAGACACTTCAAGGAAATGTCTTTAATATTACACTAGTTTTCATTTGAGGTCAGATGAGGTACTGCTCTTATTGTCTTCTCTTTACCATGGGAGATGCACAAATTAGTTGTAAGAAAGAACCACTTCAGCTGGGTCTTTGAAAAGAGGACAGTTTCAGTGTCCGTTTTTTACACGGCCTCATCATGTAACCCTTGCTGGGGTTTGTGAAATCATCGTGGAAGAAAACACCAGTTCTGAAACCTCCATGGAAATGAGGGAAATCATTTGTATGAAGAAACAATCCTCTGAAAACAACTCTAAAAGAATTTTGTGAGTTTGATAACTTTTTAACAGCACTAAAGACTTTGAGTTTCAACACAAAATCATTCTAAGACTGAACTTTAAAATCATCTCTTCAGAATTATGCCTAACCTGTAATGGTTTGTGTTTTGCCACACATACATATATACATTTGTGCATAGTGGGGTTAAGTTAGTTAAGTTAATTTTTTAATGCAAATTTTCCCTGGAGTGGCTGCAGTGTAAATTGACCACAGCCACTCTGTAAGAAACAGGCCTAATGAATACGCCGTTCCCCCTTCGACAAACTCCACAGCACAGGAAGGCTGTGTAAAAGTGCCCCTGTGTAAACGACCACATCAGGGCACACGGGAGGTAAGTATGCTAATTTTTTTTCTGGAATAATTCCAAAGTTTCTGTGTAAAAATGCCAAGTGTTACAACAGCTTTAACAGATGGTTAGCTGCATCCAGTTGGACAACCCCAAATTCGCCCTATAAATCAATTGAAAATATTGATTAATGGAACCACATTTTTGTTAATCCCTGCACATGGGCAAGATTCACAGTTCAACTGTAATTATCTCTTTACAGTCTTCAGAGCACTAAGTGCTAAATGTTTTAACGAACATTGGAATTACTCAGGGGAAGGAAATGGTGCTGGTTTTCAAAAAAAATTACCAGAATGACCTTGAACGTTTGTACAGACACTTCCTCAAAGTATGTAAAGGAAATTAGCAATGAAATAAAATAAAGCCTCTGTGGGCATATTTGATAAGTTTCCTCTGCAGGAAAGCTTTTGGATTGGCAAGATGTCGGGTTCAAACCACAGATGACTATTTATAATCACAGCTTTGTAGCTCGTGCTCAACCAATGAGTGAGGTAACGTGCAGATTACTTGTATTGAAACTGTTGTTTGGAAGTGATAGAATTAACACCAAATTACTCACTTATACAAGGTTAATTCAAGTTAACCTTGCACAAGTGGCTGCAAGCAGGGAAATTTCCTTTTGATGTTTCATCAACAAGAGAATACATGGGCTTTGTTTAGAGACTAATTACAGTAAACACCTACACCGATTAGAGATATTTGTATATTATGTACTTGAACTGATGATGGCTTTCCACCTCTGTGCACTTAGAAGCACCTCCAATTAGCAGTTCTGAAGAAATGGAAGTACTCATCTCTCAGGCGAGCAATGACAATGTATGCAGTCATGTGGTCATGTGTCTTTTCTCCCTTCATTTGTGTTTTGAAGACATTGAGTTTTAATAAATTGCAGATGAAGTGTTGACATTTACCATCAGGTACATTGTTCAAGTGAGCCCAAACAGGCTGATGGTTTTTGTAAAAAGAAATTAGCCCATTAAAGGGAATGTGGAGAACTCTGGGAGAAACCTCTATTCTCATTTGATTTCCCTGGCAGCATTCATCAAAAAAAGTGGGCTGTTCCACAGGGTGGGAACTGCGAAGGACGAGTGGAAGTGACTTACAGGAAATGGAAACGACTGCGGCAGACCTGAGTCACCTTAAAGTGATTGCTGCACTCGGGAGGATTTTGCAGAGATTGCGAAATGGTGCTCATTACATCTCTGTTCACGGGTTGTCTTGCCACTGCACAGTGGCCTGAACCACTCGTCAGAAGGACAGGAATGTTTTGACATTCTGCTCTGATCTTGAGCATTTGCTACAGGAGGTTAGGGCCAGGGTTGAGAAAAGGACAGTATCTTTTCCCTATCATTCATCTCAGGAAGTGAGAAATGAAATGATTGCATGGACAATAATAAAGTCTGAAGCAGAAGAGGCAACTAAACAAATCTTGGCTGTTGCATGGTCTGTAAATGATTTGACAACATAGTGTTTTGCACCCCCCCCCCCCTTCACCCCGACCATGTTCCTTTTAGTAACGTCTGCAATTGCATTCCCATCAAGTGCATTTTCTTCCGTCTTCTGAAACGGCACCTTTTCAGTTGTCACCCAATTTTAAATAGCAAGAGGAGAAGTTAACAGTGCTATAATTAATAACCTCTTATCATGATCCTTTGGTTGAGTATTTTTTCTTCAGATTTAATCAGAAAAAGCTCAATGACAGAGGAATGTTGAGAGTTATTGTTTTTGACATCAAGATAATATTTAGAAGTAAATTTTTGACTAATTGGATCCCTAGTGGCCGGTTGTGTTCCTAAACTGAGGATGATCTTCATGTGGGAAAGTAATTGTCATTTTCCCCTCCCCATCCTAACCCACACCTGCCCGAATAGCACAAGAGTGCACTGAGAAAATGTCCTTGCCAGTTGCCACTTGCGTCAAACATCTTTGACTGTTTTAATGATGTTTTCTTTTGCTTGTGGTCAGTGATAGAATGGTTGGTGAACTCAGTGCTCAGCTCTATTTAAATATCTATTGGTAAACCTGAAGATGTGATAAATAGAAGGCAGTCTTGGACTGACAAATTGTAGGTTGCATTTATGCAATATAAATGTCATCCAATGTTAGTTAAGAAAAAGGCTATTCCTCCTCTTTGATCCTGAATGGCAGCATAATGGCTGAATTCCCAGCTATCACCAACTCTGGGGTGATCTGATCAGTATATTACTGGGCCAATTGTGTTAATGTGATTGAAAGAGGAGGAATTGAATAACTTCTGCTGTGGCATGCCCCTTATCTCTCCACAATCTCTGTCCCAATCTTTGGATTAAAGGATGGCATTGTGATAGAATATGTTTCCTCCTTTGGATGGCCATAATGGCGGCAACAATTGTGGTTGCTTCTCTCTTGGAATAATGCCTAATATCTCCCCATCTAGAGCATTGTACACAGCATGTGTCAGAGTTTCCCTAGACTTCCAAAACCTAGACCAGCGCTTCTCAACCTTTTTTCTTTCCACTCACAGACCACTTTAAGTAATCCCTATGCCATTGGTGCTCTGTGATTAGTCAGGGATTGCTTAAGGTGGTCTGTGGGTGGAAAGAAAAAGTTCAAAAACCACTGTTTTAATCATACCTCATTGATTCGTTATCTGCACGGTTTCATAACTCCAAAGGAAATGGGCCAATGACAATTTTTCTCAAGCAAAATATCTCTGTAACTATTGGGTCTAGAGCAGTGATTCTCAACCTTGCCTTCCCACCCATGTAAGCAATCCCTGACTAATCACAGAGCACCGATGGCATAGGGATTACTTAAAGTGGTATGTGAGTAGAAAAAAAAAAGGATGAGAACCACATGAGCTAGACCTTTTCAGACCATGCCCCCCACCCAGTCAGTCAACTTTCACTCAAGAGGAACCCCAGAGCATTTCTCTTATGGATTGCCCCAAAGTTTACCACAATTGAGCCTCTTGGCTTTTTAATAAGAAGCAGAATTGGTTTGATGAGAATGACCAGGAGGTCAAGGAGCTCATTAACTGTAAACATTAGACACTTCTCGATTGGAAATTCCACCTTTCTCCAAAGGAAATTAAACAGCTCAACATGCATTGTGAACACAAAGGCCCAGTAGAAAATCCATGACCTAAAAAACTAATGTTGGTTGGAGATAGGACCAAAGCAACTTGCCAGCAGGCAATGGCAATGCATGTCTGTTTTTCAGGTAGGTTAATTTGGATGTAATTGTGCGGTATGGCTGGCACTGGCTTCCACTGTGCTACTAATAAAATAATAATGAAATACAAATTAAAAATTGAAAAATCTCCCAATCCAAAACAACAAAAGCAACATGAGAGTAGATGTTAATCTCCACTGAAATTGTAACACATTGTGATGAATCACAAATCTGCAGTCTTGTTATGCATGTCTGGATGTAAAAGAGGATATTCCAGGGAACTTGGAGATGCTGTAATCGTGACCATCTTCAATTGTAAAGACCAGCCTGACAATGATAATTAGAAAGGGATTTCTCCTCAAAGTAGATTGTCTTCAAGGTTGTTGTATTACAGTGTGGCTTCCTCTCATCCAGAGACACACAAGGCAGATTCTTCACCACGCGATGGCTCCAAGAAAAATGCAGCCCCACCTCCTATCCCTGGAATTTTTACACTTCATAATAGCCTTTGACTTCTAATCCGGAGAGACTGGAACCCACTGCCCAAATGCAGCAGCTCAGTGAAAAGATCTTCCTCTTATACTTGCCCATTGATGGATGGGTGCCATGTTACTAATCAGACAACTCACCTTTCTCAGTGAAGAGTGGTTCAGGTGGCACTGTGAGTATAGCGGTTAGTGTAATGCTATTACAGCACCAGTGACGGAGGTTCGAATCCAGCGCTGGTGGTAAGGAGTTTGTACATTTTCCCCATGTCAACTTGTGTTTTCCCAGGGTGCTCTGGTATCCTCCCACGCTCCAAGGATGTCCAAGGTTTGTAGGTTAATTGGCATATTTAAATGGCATGGAAGGGCCTGTTACCTGCTGTATCTCTAAATTCAAAATGAAATAAAAAAAATTAAGACTGGTGTTAAGCAAGTTGGCTTCGCAGCAGCTCCAACATTCGTTCCAATGCCCAACAAACTTCCCATGGATACGGATCCAATATTCAGAACTAGTGAGAGTTTAGCAGTGACGGTTCAGTGAACAGATAACACTTGCATGTGCCCATACTCTGAAGCCAGCCAGCTTCGATGCTTTCATTGAAGCAGATGAGAAAGTTGGCTTTGCTTTGGACATTTTACAATGCAAAGGTTAACCACCTGATTTGGCCTTGTAAACAATCTCTGATCTTGCCAAACTCGAGGACAAATAAATTGTTCTTGATCCCAGTGGAGTGGTAAAGAAGTTGGTTTTGTGTCCAAACTACAGCAGGGCTTCCCAAACTTTTTAGCTCATGGAACCCTTTTGAGAAGCACTTGGAAATCGCTGAACCCCAATCATCAATTACACTTTAAAAGACCTGAAGACCTGGTATATACACAGGGTCAGCATCATGGGGGCATTTTTCCCCCAATGAGTTATTGTGCCCCCACCCACCTGCAACACTAGCATCTGGAGCTCCAGGATGTATTACTGCTTGAAAAAGATAGCAGTCCGAGACCAAGGTTCTCCTTGCCCTGAATCTCATTCGCTGCTTGTTGTTCTGCAAGAATGAACAACTGAGTATTTCTCCCCACGGATGCTGTCTGACCTTCGGACTTCCTCCACCAATTGTTTGTCTGCCCAAGCTTCCAACGTCGGCAGGCTTTTGTGGTTCTCAGTTACTTAGTTGACCTTTTGGCTCAGGGTGGGGGCGGGTGGTCAAGACAGCATCCACTCAACCCCTCGTCAAACCCAAACCCATGGTCAAGGGGCTCTCGTTGCCGCCTTTCCTCACCTGTCATTCGGGTTTTTAAAATTTTCCAAAGCAAGCATCCATCTCCTAGGCGAAGCCTCTTCCCTTATCTGTGAGCAGCTGGACCTCAGAACAGGAGCGGGATAACTCACCTGTACTGCTGGTCGCTCCAGCATGGGCAACCCTGCTGCGCTCCCACGCCGAAATGATAAAGCATCCCACCGTCACTTGTTTTAATGAGAAGTGAGGTGCTGGATCCAAGTTGTTATGATTGCGTGAGTCATGGTAATGAATGGGTTTCCCCTCTACGTACCATTTCAACTGCTTCCTCATCTTGCAGATGCAGGTTAGTTCCAGTGGCACAGTTTGTGCCATCAGTCAATGAGAAATGGAGCACGTCACACAAGTGGGGTGGGGGGGTGGGGGGAAAGCAGAGCTCAAGAACTCCGCCATGCTGATCACACATGGGGAGTGAGTGCTGTGTATTAGACGTGGAGGAGCTTCCAGACCTTAACCACCATCGAGTCCACCCGCTGATGTCGCAATGGGGCCGCGGCCTGGTTATTGCCTGAGTGGGTGGGGAGAAGAGATGTCGCAGTCTCCCCCCCCCCCCCCCATCATTCCACCTGCTAATTGGTCTGGAACCCCACCGCTGGACCTTTGATGGACAGGCTGAGCCCGATTCGAGTGGTGGGGCGGATATTGCGCAAATGAGCAGCCGAGGTGAGAGACAGCGGAGGGTTGCATGTGTCTCCCCCTCCCCCACCCCCGAATTAAAAAGTAATTAAAAAAAAAAGATCCCTGTCATTTCTTCCTTTCCTCGCAGCCCAGTTTAGTCAACATTGCACCTCAGCAACTCACTGAGCTTGTTTCCCATGCACGCTCAATCTTGTGTGAGCCCTCTTTGCAACAATTAGGACTCATTGGTTGCTCATATATTGCCAGTTAAAATTCTGAAAATCCTTTCCAGTACTATTATAGGGATATGGTGAGGGTTAGGACAGCTGGACAGAGGCCACTTTACTGAAAATGGGAATACAAGTTCGGGTTCTCATTGTTCAGTGCATGCTGAATCTTGGAGCATCCCCGTAAATCCCAGCTCTGACTATTATCACTGAGCCCATTATTAGAAGCTTTTCCATTTTACCTCCGAACCCCACCCACCAATTCTCCCATCAGCCACCTACAATGGCAGCAATTTACGGTCCCCAGTTAACCTGACAGCCAGCTTCTCTGTGCAATACGTTGAATGTGCTGAAGAAACTCAGCAGGCCACGCAGCATTCATAGGATTCATCCTTTCAACGTATCTATGGGATGTGGGAGACAACTGAAGCAGCCAGGGGGAAATCCACACAATCACGAGGGGGATGTGCAAACTCCATGCAAGCTAAATAGGACATCAGGCCACTGGAGCCCCACTACCCACTGTGTCTTGGCAAGGCAACTCAAGAACTGATCAAACTACTTCTGCCTTCATTGATTTATTTATCGGGGTAAGGAGGTGAGTGGTAGACTGAGCACAAAGATGAGGAAGAGGAAACCTCTTGACCAAGGGGAATGTTACCACTGAACAGCTGGTTGTTCACAGGTACTTGTATACCATATATCACAAACTACACAAACCTGTCTCCTGCAAAACATACTGCTAATTTTCACAATTAAAACCATTTTTATTTCAATATCACTTATGTAAGTGGCCAAATTTTTCTTTTACTGCTTACAATGCAAAACTTTTTGAATCTTGCTTCAAGAATAAAACACTGTGAATGGTTTTCAAAAGAAAAGACTTGTTTTGTTAATATGCCATTGAGAACTGTTAAATTTTTCAATTTACATTTAGACATAAAGCACGGTAACAGGCCATTTCGGCCCACAGGCCCGTGCCACCCAATTTACCTACACCCCCCCCTATATGCTTTGAATGGTGAGAGGAAACTGGAGCACTTGGAGGCAGACATGGGGAGAACATACAAACTCCTTTCAGTCAGCATGGGATTTGAACCCCGGTCCTGTTTGGTGGCACCGTAACAGTGTGGCACTAACCGATACGCTAACAGTGTCATCCTTGTTCCTTGCAGTCGGTGAAGAACTGTGGATATGTGACTAATATTTAGTAACTGCAGACCAAGACTGATGTAAACAAGGTATTACAATTCAATTAATGTTAAAATATTGTTCTGCCAAATTTAACCACATGAAATAATTCATGAGGAAGAACCTTTTTTTGCTGATGCATTGTTGATTAAGTAATTAACATTAACTCAGGAGGTGATGGCACTGTAACAGCAGCGTTGCCACTGGTGCTGGTCCAGAAGTAGGCGGAAGTATGAACACAGTCTTTAAACATTTCTCCAAGGGGTTCTACTGCCTGGTTGTACCACCTAATGGCCCATGCATATGCAGGTTTTTTGTTGCCAGTAGAATGGAGCAGGCAGTAGATTTTCAATCGATGAACTCGGAGGTCCAGCACCCAAGGTGATGGTGCCCAGACATTGAGAGTTGCAGGCTTGGAGGAAGCAGTGGCCCAGAGCAGGAGAACAATCCCCCTTGCTGAGAAGGAGAAGCCGTGGAGAGGGCCCTGCAAATTAGGAAACCACAGAAGGGCCAGGTTCCTGCTCGGAGCTCTGCACCCAAAGACCTCGATCCCGCCCGTGGACTGTTGGCAACCAACTCTGGGAAGCTGGGATGGGGTCCTGGTATCGTGAGGGTGCTAGTGGAAAGCAGAGCTGCAAAGGGCTTCCTCATGTTTCAGGGGTTGGATCTTGGAGCCAAGGAGGCTGACTGAAACCTTGAGCTCAGGCTCTCCACAGGACGGGACGCGAGGCATGCAGCTAAGGAAGTCGCAGGGCTTGGAGGAAGTGGTGGAATCCACAGACACTCAATGCTTATGAAGGGTCTCTTTTGCTTCTCTCTTGCTTTGATTGTAGTACTGCACTTTACAGGGATAACAAAATTTAAAAAAAAAATTTCGGTATTTTTTTGTGCATAACCATAAACTGAATTGTTTTGAATACATCTCTGATCTACCAGGTTATATTTAGTCCTGAGAATAAATTTATTTCTTGCTATCATTGTTGATTTGATGTGGGCAAAGCTCAGTTAAATGCCAGAGTGGATTTGTTTGATTTCATGGGTACTAATCCATGACAATGTAAATTTAAATTGAATTTTAACGACACAGCATGGTCGAGCCCTTTTTGGCTCATGAAACCCATGAACCAATTATGCCCAATTACCTGACCAACTCCTACACTTTGGAGGGTGGAAGAAAACTGGAGCACTCGGGGAGAATGTAGAAACTCTTTACAGAGAGCGGTGGATTCGAACCCAGATTATTGACATTGACCTGCATGTGTCAACTGTTCTTTGCTTACCCATGCTGCCAATTTTAATTTTGGGTTTCAGTCTTGTAAGGTACAGGGAAACTATAGAAGTGATATGATTTTGGTGTTCAAAAGACATTCGAACAGTTACATGGACAGGAAGGGCTTGGAACAGCATGGACCAAATACAGGCAAATGGGACCAATCCAGACTGCCAATTCCGTTGAGTAGGGCTGAAAGGCCTTTTCTCTGCTGTCTATCTTCGTCCGCGAAGCCAAGCCAAAGAAATACACAACACAATGGTTGAGGATTGTGGTGGAAAACAGTCAGTGTTAGAGGAAAGTCGCATGGCATCATGAAGAAAGCCTCTACTTCCTCAGGAGTTTGCGGAGTAGCTAGTGGAGTTGTTCAAGTGAACCGGTACGGACTTGAAGGGCCGACATGGCCTGTTTCCGTGCTGTAAACGGTTATAAGTGTTTCTTGAATTGCCTCGTCAAAGAAGGCTGTGGACCACGTGCTGGAAGATGAGGTTAAGACAGATGGGTGCCCTCTGATTGCCTGCCGAAAGGAATTGTTTCCATCCTGCGTGACTTTCACTCAGTCATCCCATTGCATTAAACCAACTTATGACATGGCATGAAGATTGGTGGAGTTGAGGAGAGTGCAGAGAGTGGAATAATCTGCAGATGATGTCAATGTGTTGGCAAAAAGGGACTGAAAACGGGTTTTAGTATATCTATACTTTTCAACACAAGCTACGTTACTACAGAGGCAAGACCAGTTCTTCTTTCTTATCGTGGTGCACCTGCGCAAAGAAAGTGCACTCGTTTTCCAGAGCCCATTTCAGCATGTGGGTGGCACAGGAATTTTAAAGATCTGCTTGTCAAAGAAATTTGAAATCTTGTCAGCTTTAAACATCTTACTTAGTTTTTAAAGAGCAATTTGCTTTCCTTTGCACTAGCAAACCTCTCCTGTTGCAGTGAAAATGTTCTGGAACCTGAGATTTGGGATGGCTTGAGGGAAAATCTGTGTGAGATGGGGAAGAAATTCTGCCTTACCCCAAAATTGGGTTCATGGGCAATTGTGGATGTTTAGCTTCAAGAGGAATACTGAACAAATTTTGACTTTATTGAGTGGCCAAGCACTCTGCATTTCAATTAAAGCACAAAAGTCCTACCAACATTTTTCCATACCTTGATGGAGGGCTCAAGTCCGAAATGTTGGTGACATATTTTTACCTTTGCTATATGATGGACACTGTTTGACCTGCTGAGTTTCTCCAGCATTGTGTTTTTACTCTGCGTTTCAACTTGTGCAGTTGAACTACAGAATGACTCTACATAATTGCAATGATGTAATTCTTCCTCTTTGTCCTTGCTGAAGAGTTACAGCCGGTCACCTTCAAAACTGCATTGAAACACTATGTCACACATCAGGAATGCAACACAAGTTTGTGGACTAAAACACTCCTTTGATTAAACAAGATAGTATTGTTCTCAAATTCATAATTTCTAAATCCTTCAAAAATGATTTGACATGCTGCATTTGTATCTCAATTGTCTGCTCACCCACAACATACCCATATCACTTGATGTTGAACCCTTTTATTTAAAATGAAGAGTGAGTGGGTAGAGATTTTGGAAAGATGCCTGTTAAAATTGCTTTGGATTTACATGCTATCATGAGTGGGGATAGAATAAGGCTGTGTTCCCTAATATTGTGCTCGGTAAATTGTGAATTACTAAATGCCAGCTCTTCCTTTTTTGTTTTGCCGAAATTCCAGTTCTCTAGAAATATGCTTGACTTTGGTTCATAGCAAGTTTTTTTTTTTGCAATACTCAGACCATCATTCCAAATAAATTGAAATATGTGTCCTTCTGAATTAAGTGAATAAGATGGCATTTTGCTGATCTTCCTGCTATTTACTTCCCGCTGTCAATTTTACAATGAAGATTTCATTATTTCTCATATTCAAACAACCATCATGATACACTGTCAGGCCCAGATATTCAGGCTAAAGCAAAGTGGGGGAAGTTTAGGGGGAATGTGAGGGGAATTTTTTCATGCAGAGCGTGGTGGGAGAATGGAATGAGCTGTCCGTTGAAGTGGTGAATGTGGAATCAATTTTAATATTTAAGAAAGATTTGGACAGGCACACGGAAGGGGTATTGGAGGGCTATGGACTGCCAGGTCAGTGGGACCAGGCAGAATAATAGTTTGGCATTGACTAGAAGGGCTGAAGGGCCTGCTTTCCGTGCTGTACTGTTCCATGGTTCTATGTAAGCTCATCAAAAGGTCTTTTTCTCAGTGGCCAGTGCCATAATCAAAGGTCTTCATCCATTCCCAATATTGAACCATTATTTTGAGATTGGAAACCAAGCAAAATCACAAATTAGATTAGATTCAACTTCATTGTCATTGTCCCAGTAAAATACAAAGCCAATGAAATATAACTCGCGTCCAACCAGAAGTTAAAAAATAGTGCTCTATAGAAATAACTACATGCAGATAAAAACAAGCAGATTCAGCAAGCAAACAATTTTAAAAGTACTGACAGTATAATGTGAGTGCAGGACCACTCGGCGCTGTGATTTAAGGTTCATTAGGGTCACAGCCTGAGGGCAGGAGTGTGCCTTACAGCATGCCTGGTCCACAATGGTCTCCTTGGTCTTCTGAGCATTAAGTGCCAAGTTGTTGTCGGCGCACCAAACGGCGAGGTGCTGGACCTCGTCCCTATAGGCCATCTCATCATCCCATTTTTTTCAGGTAAACGACCGTGTTGTCACCTGTGAACTATGGTGAGAATGGAAGAGAAGAGATTGTCTAACTTAACAGATTGGGGTCTGGTAGTCAGAAAATCCAAGATCAAATTACAGAGGGATGAGCTGATACCAAGATGGCGAAGTTTGGCCATCAATTTGGAGGGAATCACAGAATTAAATGCCGAACTAAAGTCATTGAATAGCATTGTGACATAAGAGTTGGAGCTGTCCAAGTGGGTCAAGGCAGAGTAAAGTGCCATAGAAATGGCATCCTCAGACGACCTGTTGATACAATAGGCAAAATGATGAGAGTCCAAGGTAATGGGCAAACAGGATTTCAAATGTGATAATACCAGCACCTTTAATTGACTAACATTCATAATATTCTACTTGTGGACAAATGAGGCATTTACATTTACTTCTTGACTCCCTGTTTAGTTCATTGTTCGTGTTATTTGGCCAAGCTTTAAATAATTCATGTTGATATTTTCATCTGCCGAAGGATACTTTGATAATTATCAACAGCGAAAACAAATCCTGCTTAATTTGGAGCTTCCACTTTAAAATGTTGCTATCATTGAGTAGATTTATTGTTCTTGTTCAATACAATGAAGTCTTGGAGTTCCATTTGATTCAGACATTCACAGGCTAATTACTGGTACAAATTACACTCAAGATCCTATTTATGTCATGTAGCCTGAGATTCAGATTAAGATCTAGCCTCTCATGTGAAGCAAGCAGGCACTTCAAAATGTCTCTTAAGATTAAGACAACTGGAATGATGGAAGGGACCCATATCTTTACAATTCATCCTTGGCCTTGTTTTACCAGGCATGCACACTACATTGAAAATCAACTCAGATTGTCATTGATCAAATGGAAATCATTGGAATAGCCAAAGGATAAAGTGGGATCCAACCAAAAAGGTCTCGTCTCTTTTAAAAGGCTGATAACTCTATTTTGAAACATCAATTTAAGATCTTTGATTATCTCTGATCAAAACATTTGAAGACAAATTAGCCTGAAGAAAAAAGAGAATGAACTGAGGGATATGGGGGGTGGGGGGGGGGGGAAGAAAGATTAATAGGATTGGTTATTATGCAACAGTCGTAGATTGACTGGACTGTTGACTGTCTACATGGCCCGCAGTAGACAGTCCAAATTCCCTCCAAAGTGGCCCAGCAAGCCACTGGGAGCTCAGGATAGGTGTTCAATATTGGCCTAAACAGTAAAGCCCGTGAGCACATTAAATAGGAAGGAAAGATGAGGATTTTTAGGGTCAGGCTTCATTTACTTCATTGTGGCTGCTATAGAACAAAAACAGGCCCTTCTAGTCTGGGGGCCGAACTATTATTCTGCCTGGTTCCAATGATCTGCACTCCCTCCATATCCCTTCCATCCATGTACCTTCCAAATTTTTATTAAATGTTAAAATTGACCCCACATTCATCCATACCAGCTGGCAGTTCGTTCCCACCGTTCTCTGTGTTTAAATATGCTGGAAACATTTGTCTTTGATGAGTAGGACGAAATGTCTGTGAGAAATCAACCAGTAATTATACTCACCTAATGTTGCATTCCAAGGTCTGTGGAACTGAAAGGGTGAAAATCAATGTAGCCAGTGTCTGATTTTCTTTCAGCGTTTTCCTTCCTATTACATAATGCTGATAAACTTACCAAAAGTTCCAAATACATTTGCAGCAATGTTTAAAAACATTGTTGAGCATCAAAAATAATCTTGTCTCTATTATTAACTTTGATTCCTTGCACTGTTCTACTCAACCAGGACCCTGCAATGTGCATCAGAAAGATAAACAACACAACAATGTTGATAGGGAATTGAGCAACACATTTAAAAAGCATAATCATTTCTGGTTTAAGTAACAGATCAAGAAATTTCATTTTGATTGATGGAGCAGAGTAGGCCATCTGGAAAAGGGATCAGTATGAAGTATTATGTAATGTTTTATGGTAGCTCTGATAGCTCAGTGATTAGAGCACTGGTTTAGTAAATTAGGGGTCATGAGTTTTTTCCTTGCTGGGCCCTTGACAAAGGGGCAACTCTGTCTTCCTTATAGTAGACACATTTAACAGACATGAAATTCTTTAACAGATGTGACAATAATGGAACCTTTACCTTTTTGTTACCAATATTGCCAGGATTGCAGGATCTAGAATACAAAGGGTGATTGAGTAGACTGGGTCTTTATTCATTGGAGCGTAGAAGGTTGAGTGGGGATTTGACAGAGGTATATAAAATTATGAGGGAGATAGATGGAGTGGATGTGAATAGGCTCTTCCCCTTGAGCATAGGTGAGATTGTTACGAGGGGTCATAAGTTGAGGATTAGGGGACAGAACTTTAGAAGTAACATAAGGGGAAGCTTCCTCACTCAGTGGTGGCGGAGTGGAATGATCTTCCTGAAGAGGCGGTTGCAGCAGGGTCAATATTGTCATTTAAGAGAAGGTTGGATGAGTGAATGGATGTGAGGGGATTGGAGGGTTATGGACAGGGAGCAGGTAGGTGGGACCAGTGGAGTTTCACTTAAATTGATGCGGACTAGAGGGGCCGAGATGCCTTGTTCCTCGAAGGGTCGATTGACCTACTCCTGCTCCTACCTTCTATGTTTCTACTGTAATTGTTATGGTTATATAATTGCCACGGAGTTCCTAAAATGTATATTTATTTCATTTGCCAAATGAATATCCTTGTTAATAAAACTGCTAAGAAATAGGAGCAGATGAAGGTCATGCATAGGCCCAACAGTTCTTTATAATTCAAGATTCAATCCAGTGAATTATCTCTAAATTGCCTCCAGTGTTACTGTATCCTTGCTGAACTTAAACTCCAGGGGCAGTCTCATCAAAGCATTGTACCCACTGTGGAGTAGTTTACCAAGTTCTATGTTCCACTCAACTTTGGAATTCACTACCCAATAATGTTGAAAGTAGATAGTATATGTATTCATTTATCATTCTCCTTGTGTCTTACTGGATAAGTTTCCTCTTTCAGCTGTTACACATGAAAAGCAACAAATACTTGACAGTGAACAAAAGACTTCCAGCCCTTTTGGAGAAAAATGCCATGAGAGTTACTCTGGATGCCACAGGAAATGAAGGCTCTTGGCTATTCATTCAGCCGTTTTGGAAGCTAAGAAGCATGGGAGACAATGTAAGCATGACCTGAAATGGGATATATATTCTAACAGATCTTGAACAAAACTAACAGAAATACTAACAAACTCATTTGAGGCAAAATACAAGTGTAAGCTTTGATTAGAGTTTCCCACAATCATCCATTGCCCTTGGACCAAACTGGACAGCAAAAATTTTTCTCTTCACCACCAAATGCCTTTTTAATTCTTTCCTTCCTCATCACCAATGATACATTCAGAATCAGAATTTACATGAACATTCATTACTTTGCAGCAGTTCTACAGGTGCTATAAATTACATTAAAAAAAATTAGTTCTAAAAGTGAGGTAGTGTCTTTGGTTCAATGTCCATTCAGAGGAGAAGCTGTTTTTGTACCATTGGATGTTCACCTTCAGGCTCCTGTACCTCATTCCTGAGCAATATGAAGAAGCCACAGCCTGGGTGCTGAGGGTCCTTGAGGACAGAGGCTGCTTTCTTAAGACACTGCCTCCTGATGGAGTGAAGAGTGATGCCCATACTGGTCCTGGCTGAGTTCAGAACCCTTTCAGTCTTTTTGTGTCCTGTGCATTGGTATCTCCAATACAAGACAGTGTTGCGACCAGTCATAATGCTCTTACAGTATACCTATAGAAATTTGCAGGAGTCTTTGGTGACATACCATATCTCCAACTCCTTACGAAATATAGCCACTGACGAGCCTTCTTCATGATTGCATTGACGTAGAGGCCCCAGAATAGACCTTCAGAGATTTTGACACCCAGGTATTAGACATTTTTAGTTCTTTCCACTGATGACTCCTTAATGAAGACTGGTTCGTATTCCCTTGATTTCCCCTTCTTCAAGTCCCCAATCATTTCCTTAGTTTTGCCAATGTTGTTGTGACACCACTCAATCAACTGATGGATCTCACTCCTGCACACTTCATCATTGCCATTTGTGGCCGACGACCATGGAGTAGAGCGAGTAGGGCCGTGGCATTTGGTAGCTGAACAGAGAGGTGGAGAGGATGGGCAAATGTAGGTTCTTGGGAGTCACTATCTCGGAGGAGCTTTCCTGGAACCAACACACCAATGGCATCATGAAGAAAGCCTCTACTTCCTCAGGAGTTTGCGGAGGAGCTAGTGGAGTTGTTCAAGTGATCCGATACGGACTTGAAGGGCCGACATGGCCTTTTTCCGTGCTGTAAACGGTTATATGGTTATATGATTCAGCCACTGGTGTTGCTTTTCTTTTCCTTTCTGCCCATCAAACCAAGCGTTTCCCGAGGTTTTTTTTGCTGTCACACTTGCTACCTGCTTTTCTCCCTGTTTTTTTTCTTTCTCCTAGCTACCCTTGTTATCTATCCAAGTATCCCTCAGGAAAAAAAAAACATCACCACTTCTCCTTGGAACTAATTTCCATTAAATCTATTCCTGGTTGCTCTATTAGCTGACCCTCCGTGAAAATACTTTCAAAACTGCTTGTAGTCCAACACTGCTATTCTTGATCTGCCGAAGCATAGACCATTAATTTTGACTCATCAATAAGCATGTTAGCTTGCTAGTCTGTCTTTCTTTCTTCACTGAGAAAATTCAATCAGAGCCACAAGTAACTTCTTCAATGACTAAGGTTTATCGTTTTGCCACAATTCTCTCAACCACAATGTAACCCCTCCTTCATTGTTCTGCTTCATGTGACAACCCTAGTTTGATTCCATTAATGTAGGTGTTCGCAGATCAATTCAGCAAAAGATTAACTTACTGGCCTACCTTTCTCTCTGTGCAATTTATATTCCCATCACTCTCTCCCTCATAATCAATACAGCCTCATCCTCCATTGCAAACCCTGTTTCTTGCCTTTTGACCTAACCCATCTTTATGCTCTATTTAGCTATGATGCTTTGAAATCCTGGTCCTAAATCCTTCTTGTTCCCCACCTTTTTCAATCAGTGTTTTACATTTCTCTCTTTGGTCCCTGATCTCTTACAACTTCAGAATGTTTTAAAATTCTTAAAGCTCTAAAAGATTTGGAAGACATTTTTGTTTGATTCCCTGTGGGAAATTGTTTTACAGTAAAAGGTCTTGGGATCAGGTATGTTTTTGAGGATTTAGATCAGTGGTTATCAACCTTTTTTCTTTCCACTCACATGCCACTTCCCTATGCCATAGGTGCTCTGGGATTAGTAAGGGATTGCTGAAGGTGGGATGTGGGTGGAAAGAACAAGTTTGAAAACCACTGTTTTAATCGTACCTAATTAACTTGTTATATGCAGGGTTTCATAACTCCAAAGGAAATGGGCCAATGACAATTTTTCTCAAGCAAACTATTTCAGGAACATTTGGGACTAGAGCAGTGATTCTCAATCTTCCCTTCCCACTCACATCCCACCTTAAGCAATCCCTTACTAATCACAGAGGATGGAAGGCATGGGGATTACTTAAAGTGGGATGTGAATGGAAGGAAAGAGAACCACTGATTTAAATCACCTGGCAATTCAGTTTAACAAGTATTATTTCCAGATAAGAGAGAAAAGGAATGGCAAAGGAAGGAAAGATTTTGGGGAGATGACAGATAAAGAAACTTGCAAGAGAATTGAACAAAGAAAATTGAGAAAGCCAGGTCAAAGGAAATGCACAAGACTATCCAACCTGAGGAAATGGTTTAACTCTCTGCATCCGAAGCAGTTTATTTCTCATGAAAATGAGTGAAAAAGATAAATTATTCTGTTCAAGATGGAAGCAAGCAGTGCTCCTGCTTTCTTGGGACAGATGAATCTTTGAACTGTTAAAAAATATTACTTCTTTTTAAAGGTCTGTTCTGCACAGCCAGTGTTGAATAATTGCCTTCAATGGTTTGCTCAAGGTGTTGATCTGTCATCACATCAGGATGTCATAGAATTGTAAATGTTGTCATGACATACGAGGTTTCAATTGTTTTTAAAACTGCACCTTTGCCACACTGTTTAATGTTTAAGGTGATATTATTTTTCATACCTGTTAACTATTCATTTCAGGTGGTGGTTGGAGACAAAGTGGTGTTGAATCCAGTCAATGCTGGCCAGCCATTGCATGCAAGCAATTACGAGCTGCTTGATAATGCAGGCTGTCAGGAGGTAAGAGCTCAATGGAATGAGTGTACACAAGGTGAGAAGGAATTAGTGAAAGGAGTAGAAAAGAATTGGTTTTCTGGAAGGCTGTGGAAAGAAAGAAGGGCAGAAATGGAGAATTTAATTTCTAAGGGAAGAGAAGTAAAAGATGTAAGGGGTCAGGAGCAATATCAATGACCCCTTTCCAACTGTCGTGCAAAATAGGATGAACTGGACAATTTGCTTGGTTAGCACTCCAGTTACACGGCAGTTTGAAAGGGCCTAACCGTGACAACCCCGTTGGAACACAACTGGGTCCCTGACCTACCTCCAAGGTAGTCGGGGAACCCAGTTAAACTTATCTAGTTCTCATCCACGGCCGATTTGTAACTGAAAGTGGCCTACCCATTTATTCTGGTGATGCCAGTGCTTGCGTCACCAGGCAGCCTGTGTCTGAACATCCGGCAGCACTTCTGGTGAGTGCGTGACATGTCCTTGAGGGGTCAGGATCCCCTTTAAATCATTGGGTTGGTGATTTTATGGGTAGATCCCCTTATGATTTGAAAGGTGCTTCCAGCACCTTTGCCCCAGTAATTGAACCTGGATCCCAGGTGCTGCAGTTTGAAAGGGGCTATTGAAGACCCAAACAAGTGAGAACAACTGTTCAAGAATGGCATTCTGTGGTTGCATTTGCTAGTTAATGAACAATTCATTATTGACAAACAAATTGACAAATGATCTGCCATATCATAAGAAATATTTGCATAAATATGAATATTTGTGAGGAAGAATAAATTAAATTCACCTTCTATAGGCAAACAGATACTGTGCAATCAATGATAAATTTAGAATCATTTTAGAAATATCAAAAAGTCATTTGTTGAAGTGGAGAGTTAAGAGGTTACCTTTTTAATATTCTATTTTTAAATTTCCAACTCTAGGTCAACTCCGTGAATGGCAACACAAGCTGGAAGATAAATCTCTTCATGAAATACAATGACTACATGGAAGATGTTTTGAAAGGGGTATAAATTAATTGTTAAACATGTTGCTGAAAGATAACATTGATAAAGTGTGCGCTATTAAGGTAGCAATTCATAGAGCTGAAACTTAATTCTGATCCATCCAACCTAAAATAAATCTGAGCTAAAATAGATGTTATTGTTGTCAGTTGCCTTGTACTATAGGCCCTGCCTAAAATGGACAGTTAGTTGTGTTTCCAATTATTGTTATTGCTCTTGTTGCTGAACCAAAGTTCAGAAAATTCACTCTCTAACCACAAGAAAGACTAATTCCGGTCTGTTTAATCTCTCCTCCAATGAATACCTATCACCACTCCTGGGATCAATCTGGTGAACAATTAATGCACTCTCTCTATTGTAAATCTATCATTCCCGAAGTGGGCAGACAAGTACTGTACACAATATTCCATGTATAGTCTCACCAACTGTTAGTTAACTGTTGGAGTTTTGAGTCTGGTAACACTAATGGAAGAATTTGAGATTTCCATGTGGAAGATATCCTGGATAACAGGACACCATACTTGGGTCTGGTGGTGCACTCCCATGTGGAAGATATCCTGGATAACAGGACACCATACTTGGGTCTGGTGTTGCACTCCCATATGGAAGATATCCTGGATAACAGGACACCATACTTGGGTCTGGTGGTGCACCCCCATGTGGAAGATATCCTGGATAACAGGACACCATACTTGGGTCTGGTGGTGCACTCCCATGGTTTTTACGCATGGCTGTTCATGAGAATTTTCACATCCATCCATATGGTGATTCTTTGGAAATTCCAATTTATGTTTTTTATTCAGTAGGGAAGGGATTAAATAATCACTGAAACAATTATCCATAAATGTATTTTATCTGTGAATGAGAGGAGATTTGATAGAGGTACACATAAATTACGAGGGTACAGATAGAGTACTGTAAAGATCCGTGTATAATGCATTTCAATTATAATGTGACCCCCCCCCCCTCCATTTTGGAGGGGAAAAGGGAGAAAAATGTTACCCCCTGTATAATACAACCCCCCCTCCCCTCGCCCGCCCAAGTCACGCTGGTGTCTCTCTCTTCGCCTTGCCTGCCCGAGTTTCGCTGCCGTCTTCCCCCGCTGCCCCCCTCGCCCAACTTAGTCGCGCTGGCGTCATTGTAGGAGGCTGGTGATAATCTTATTTATCGTTAACCTGGTGGCAGAAAAAATTGTTAAAATAATAACAATATTGTGTATAATGTGACCCCCCCCCCCCAACCCCACCTTGAGCTCGAATTTCGGTACAAAATTTTTTGTATTATACACGAATATTTATAGTAAATGCAAGCAGGCTTTTCCATTGTGGTTGGATAAGACAAGAATTAGAGGACATGGGTTAAGTGTGGAAGGTGAAATGTTTAAAGGGAACTTGAGGGGAAACTTCTTAAATTTAAATTTACACATACAGCGCAGTAACGGTCCATTTCGGTCCACGTGCCCTTGCCACCCAATTTACTCCCAATTGACCTACACCCTGGTACTTTTTGAACGGTAGAAGGAAACCAGAGACTGGAGAAAACCCATGGAGACACAGGAAAAACGCACAAACTCCTTACAGACAGCGCGGGATTTGAACCCCACTCCCGATCGCTGGCGTTGCACTGACTGCTTTGCCAACTGTGCTGTCCATTCCTGCAGGGAGCGAAGGCAGTGTGGAACGAGTTGCCAGCTCTTGTGGATGTGGGCTCAATTTTAGACCTTTAAGAAAATTTGGATGGGTATATGGATGAGAGGGATATCCTAGCGTTTAAATCTTCCTAGACAATCCCTAACCTAAGGCACAATGTTCTAATGCGCTCTATCTCAGCGTACCTGCCATGACTACAGTACTGGTATCTGGCTGTTCTCTGCACTGTACAGTCTTGCACCAACACTTAGTACCTGAGCAGTGCTGGTAAGGCTCCCAGCCAATGCCTTTTGTCACCTTTCATGAAGTCGGAAAACCCAGCTCATTAGGATAGAATTTAAAATGGACATGATAATCATTGTGGTATTTAAATCTGGAATTCACTCCCTGCTGGTTTATCAAATGGATAAAATGTAAAATCTATTGGAGTTGAACCAGAGTTGAGATTTCAAAGTTATTTAGGATTAACTTCCTTCGAAATGCAAACACACTATTTGCTCTTGTTGTTTATTTGAATTAATTCACAACCATGTAAGAGCTGAACAGATATCAAATCAAATTGCCAATCTCTATTCGTACAAGTAAGGGGTCATGGAAAAAGATGGCCTGTATATTATCTCAATTCTAGAGTTCATACTCCTCCTCCAGAACCACCAATGTTCTCGTTAATATTTTAGAGTATGTGTGTTCATGAACAGAACGTCATTCAGAGTCACTGAAATAGTTTGTTGCTTTTGTTCCCTTGCCCCACGTAAAACTGCCATCCAGCAGGTTATTTCCACTTCCTCTGAAGGATGTAAGCAAGACCTGCATTTATCTAGTTCTATCCTGATGGTGAGGAGCAGGAAACCTTATTAGTCTTCCAATTTCCTGCAAGTTTTAAGGTTTAAATACCTAACCGTGTGACCTTTTAGAATGATCCTTGGAAAGAATGAAAATAGTGTAGATTTTACTGTAGGGGGCATCTTGAAATTTGCTCTATTAATTAGGCATGTACTGTGTGTTATTGCATTTTTTCAAGTTACTGGAAGTGAGGGAATGATAAAGCAGCCAGAGCAACATGATGCTGGAATAATTAGTGTGTCTCCTTAATTGTGGATCTGAAATAAAATCAGTGCAAGGACTGAGAATCAGGTTCCTCCAATTATATTATTGTTAACGATGCCCTACTGTAAGTACTGCTTGCTTGGAAAAAAGTCGAGGATAAATTAAGAGTGGAGAATCATCCTGGTGAAACTAATGTTGAAAATCAGTCAGCAATTTGTATTGACAAACAGCTTCTGCCTTGTCAGAAGTTGGTTGATGTTCTTTTTGAGACAGAGTATGCCATCCAGCTGTTAGGAAACTTTTGGGGAAAAGAAACAAGCGTCAATTATTTTTTAAAATGTTTCCCAGTTGAAAGTTAACTTGAACGCATGAAGAACTTTGTTGGATATAACTTTTATTCCTCTTCCCTTCTAGGGAGATGTAGTGAGGCTGTTTCACGCTGAGCAAGAAAAGTTTCTCACGTGCGATGAATACAAATGCAAGCTACACGTGTTTCTGCGCACGACGCTGCGTCAATCTGCCACTTCAGCAACAAGCTCAAATGCTCTCTGGGAAGTTGAGGTAATTTTGACTCTGCAGGAAATATTCCACTTTGTCACAGGGTCCTCAAGCATAGAAACCAGCCCTTTGGCCTAATTAGTTCATGTTGATATCCTGAATTAATCCCATTTGCCTGCATGTGTTTCACAATGTCATATACCCCACACAATGCAATAGAGATGCTCAGCAGGCCACATAAGGTGTTTATATGGAGGGCTTCCACTTTGAGAACAGCTCCATCAACAGAGAAAAATCTGCACTTACCTTTATATTCAGCAGCCCTAAAAGGCTGCTCCAGCGTCACTTTTATGCGGAGCAGTATCTTGGTGCATCCTCTGGAGCCGATGTAGGGGGAGCGACTGTTGCCATGGTGCTGCCCATCAACGTGACGGCATAAATCCACGGCGAGCAATGGCTGTCTTTGTTGCCCATAATCCCCCCTTGCAGCTGGAAACTCTCTCTTGTGTTTCCCAGAGTGGTTCCAGCTGCGTGGAGGGTTGTGAAGAATGAAGACGGCCATTGATCCTTCTGCCCGGCGTTGCCCCTCCAACTCAGCGCTGGGAGCAGAGAAGTGGCCGAAGGTGCCTGTGTGGCTCCACTCCATTCAACCCCCTTCACCCTGAGTGGGTGAGGAGGTCATGGAGGGAGAGGGGAAGAAAGGGGGGAGAGAGAAGTGAAATCTTTCCCTCTCTGTGGGAGTGTCAGCTGTCACACAGTGCGGAGCCACCACCTCTTGCAGCTCAACAAAAGCGCCAGGGACATGTTACCAATGCAATCCGACTCTAAAATGATGTAACTTGTGATCAGAGTGTCGTAGATTATTTTTAAAGCAGACCTGATGACACAGCGCAATCCCAATAAAGCACGATAAAGGATGCTTACGGCCAGTTATTGTAATTTCTCAACATCTTCACACCTCTTGCTTTCAAACTAATGGCAAAAGAGAACAAAGGCAGTGAAGCGGGAATGCAGCAGAATCAAAACGGAGTGTGACTGTTTAGGGCAACAGTTCGTTTGTGTCCGAACGTGATGGGAATGGGCAAGGGGTAACGACATCCCAGATCCAAGATCCGTATTAATTACCAAGTATGATTGGTTGTGCTGTGGATATTCCTTCTCGTGCATCTGCGACACTGCCATGTTTGCATGTGAATATGAAGTCCCGAGTCGCAGGCTCATTGTGGCACCATTAGTGCACTCCTAGCCAGCCACTGGCAGTAGCAGTACATTGGTGAAGTGAGATGGAGTGCTGCGCTCCATCTCTGCCACAAGCCTGGAGTCGGCGTCATGGAGCCACTCGCAGAGCATAGATGAGAATCTCTACCTCGTTGGTTGCATTTTTTTCTCTATAACAAGGCCTACAGTATCCATAGGAAGTAAAGGGTTTTTTTTTCCAGCTGGTTAATGTATTGCGCTCAAACCCAGAATCTACAGAATTTCTTGTTTAACGTCATGTCCGCTGGGTTTATGGTTCAGAATGAAAACATCTGCCTTTAAAATTGAATTTATTTCATAAAGATCAGCAAATAGAAAGAACCATCTCAATTCGACAAACTTGGCACAGCAGAAAGGAATGTGTGTCAAGCTGAAATTGCCCCAGTATAAAGCTTCAAACTAAGCAAAACTAATGCCCTGAATCCACTTTGGATCAGAGTGAGTCTTGACTAGCTGACAGTCACATTGAATTGCATGAGATACGAGTGAAAATTGAACAAAGCTTCAACTCTGCTGGGATATACTGCAGGCAGCTGCTGTTTCAGATTTCAAATTCATTGTCGGAGTGCACACATGGCATTATGATTCATACATGATTCTTTTTCCTGTAGATGAGGCAGAATTACCACTTATTGGTAGTGCAAAAAAAGTCTGTGCTAAACCTACACATGTCAGCAAATAAAAAAACGTAAAGAAACTGCAATAGAGAGGGAAAAAAAAATCAATAAAGTGCAAAATTAAGAGTCCTTCAATGAGGCCCTGATTGAGTTTGTTGTTGAGGATTCTAATGGTGGAGGGGTGGGAGCTGTTCCTGAACCTGGTGGTGTGAGTCTCAAGGCATCTATACCTCTTTCCTGATGGCAGCAGTGAGAACAGAGCATGTGCTGTGTGGTGTAGATCTTGATGATGCTCTCCGACAGCAGCATTCCCTGTAGTTCAATGGTTCTCACCCTTTTTCTTTCCACTCACATACTACTTTAAGTATTCCCTCTGCCATAGGCACTCTGTGATTAGTTAGAGATTACTTAAGGTGGTATGTAGGTAGAAAGAACAAGTCTGCTGTAGATGTTCTCAATGGTGGGGAGGAACTTTGCTGCTGATGTCCTGGGCTGCGTTCACTTCCAGCAACGCCTATGGCCGCTAACAACAAGCAAAGAGGAAGGAATTCCTTCTGCATCATGCATCAGAACCAACTTGCCTATTGCGCTGCAGAGGGAGTCTATTTAGCCTATTGGGGAGTCTCTGCTCATTCCCAGCAGAGCAGTCCCATCAATCCTTTTCCTTCTCTCTTGTAGCCACTGAGGATTCAAAACTTTGGAAAACCTAGGCCAATAATGAAATGCAGGCATATATGGGGTAAATCATCTGTTTAAAACGTATACACACTTTACGAAAATAAATTAAAATAGCCACTGTTTGCAGAACTAATTTTTTTTGCAGTTCATTGAGTTAAAGGCAGTTCATCACAGCATTTATAAATCCGGAGCCACCAGATTTTTTTTGCGATTGCATGTGAATTTGGGATTTGTGCAGCTGCTATCTTCCTCTCTACCTGTTGGTCACTCTGAGTTGTCAGGTTGCTGCTCCCTTGTTCTTATCATATAGGCCACACAAAAAGTATTTCACCAAGCTTTTCCTCTCCAAAATAATTGTTGCGCATCCTTGCTTTGTGATGTTTCTAGTTTCCTTCTAAAGATATTTTGCAGACTCAATAGTAAACACCTTCTGTTATGAGCAGTAACTGAACCCATTCTTCTTCTTGCAGGTTGTTCACCATGACCCTTGTAGAAGTGGTGCTGGCCATTGGAACAGCCTCTACAGGTTCAAACATTTAGCTACAGGCCACTACTTGGCGGCTGAGGTATGGATAGTGTATTTGCGGTGCTGTGGGGGTTACAGCGGTTAAATTGCTGCACTCATAATCAGGAGATCTGGACTAGCAATCCAGAAATCCACCATGGCAACTGTGGTACTTAAATTCAATAAATAATCTGTAAATGGGAAAAAATAGTAATGGAAACATTGGAATTCTGTTGAGTAATGCTCATGAGGCAACCTGCCATCTTTAGCTGGTGGGGTGGATATGTAACGTCACATTCAACTATGTGGTTACCTCTGATAAACTTTGGCAAAACATTCAGTTCTAGGAAAATTGGAGGTGCACAGTACAATCGTTGGCTTTGCCAGTGGTGTACACATCCCAAACAATGGATAATAAATAAAGTAATCCTTCATAAACTGTTCAAGATTTAAGAGAAAGTAAGTCACGGCAAACCGATAATTCTAAAGCAGATGCTAGGAAAATCTGCTGACTCAATTTCCAGCTTGGAGAAAAACCATTTGTTTGACTTATGTGATTGATGCATCTCCTGCTGGTGTAATTATCATGAGTAATGATTAATATTGTTGTTTTGGCTGTTGATTGCAGTGGGAGATGAGCAAGAACTTGTATTATTTGCTCAAGTTATAATGAGCACTAAACATCTCTTAAAGGGAGACAGGCTGGAGATCTGTTTTGAAGAAGGCATTCAACAGTATTGACAAAGAGAGAATATACAACTTTCACAAGATGTTTGACAAGATGCCGCATTGTAGACTGATGCAGAAGGTGATATCGCATGGGTAGGCTAGCCAGTTGGATACAAATTTATTCTGTGGGAGGATTCAGAGGATGAGAGGGGAGGGTTGTTCCTTAGATTAGAGGCCTGTGATCAGTGACATGCTGTAGGCAGCAATGCTGGTTCCCCTGATGTGATGTATTAACGAATTGGATGAAAATGTAGGTGAAATGATCAGTAAGTTTGTGGTGACACCAACATTCGTGGGCAGTGAAGATTATCTCAGGTTACAGCAGGATCACTGGGGCAGGAGATGGAATTTAAAGCTGGCAAGTGCAAAGTGATACATTTTGGGATGTTAAATCAGTTCAAAGTTCAGATTTATTGTCAGGGTACTTGCATAACATCACATACAAGCCTGAGATTCTTTTTTTCCTGCAGGTCAGTTTAGTGCAAAAAACTATACTCAGGAAAAGATAGGTTTATAAAAGAGGGAAATGTAAACTAAGAAAGAATGTAAACTGATTTTAAAATACAAAAAATATTCAATAAAAAATAATATGTAAATAAGTGAGTCTCTGATTGAGTTGGTTGTTTCAGAGCCTGATGATGGAGGGTTAGCAACAGTTCCTGAACCTGGTGGTTTGAGCCTAGTGGCATCTATACCTCCTTCCTGATGGCAGCAGCGAGAACAGAGCATGTCCTAGGTGGTGTGGATCCTTGATGATTGCTGCTGTTCTCCGACGGCAGTGTTCAATGTAGATTTTTTTGATGGTTGGGAGAGTTTTGCCTGTGATATATTGGGCAGTGTCCATTACCTTTTGCAGGGGTTTCTGCTCAGAGTATTGGTACCTCTAATACCAGGCTGTGATCCAGTCAGTCTGCACACTTTCCACAAGACACTTATAGAAGTTTGCCAATGTTTTTGATGTCATACCAAACCTTTGCCAACTCTTGAGAAAGTAGAGGTGCTGACATGCTTTCTTCAAAATAACATCAGGCTAGTACTTGCGTAGTAAAGGGCCCTATGGAGGGTTGTGGAACAGAGAGAGAACTAGGAGTAGAAGAACATAGTTTCCTGAAAGTGACGAGACGGAGAGAAAGTGTGCTTTCCTTTATTGAATGAGGCATTGAGCTCAAGAGTTGGGATGCCATGTTGCAGCTGTAGAGGATGTTGCTGAGATTGCCCCTGGAATATTGTGTGCAGTCCTAATGACCACACGGGAGGAAGGATGGGATGAAGCTGGATGGGCTGCAGAAAAGATTTACATCAGTGTTACCGAGACTGGTGGGCTTAAATTCCCAGGATAGAATGGATAGGCTGGAACTGTTCTTCTGGAACGAATGAGGCTAACCTTATAGGGGTTTAAAATTCATGAGGGGCATGATTAAAATGGATAGTCACAGTTAATTTCCCTGGTTCAGGGGAGTTTAAAATTAGGGAACATAGGTTTAAGGTGAAGGGGGAATGATTTAAAGAGCACCTTTCTTGCAAGGGTTTTCATATGTAGGCTGGTGGATCGACATATGGATCAAGCTGCCAGAGGAAGTGATAGACGCATGTACAATTACAATACTTCATTTGTACAGGTTAATTTATAACTAAAGTTAGAGGGCTATGGTCCAAATGCAATCAGTAAGGATAAGCTTAGGACGACACCTTGGTTGGCGTGGATGAGTTCGGCCGAAGAGTCAGTCTTCTTGTATATTATCTGACTAGATGTTCTGATATGTTAAGAGGTGCAAACCTCTTTGTACTAGATCTTTGTTGGATTGGTCCAGAAGCAATCTTTGTGCACATGACTTTTTTCCAAACCATTGTCTCTTGTCCAATTAATATTTGCATTATTTGATACCAATAATAATTTTAACTGTACAAGAAAGATGTGTGCAATGGTTATTTCCTCAGCTTTTGAAGATCAAAAAAATGTACAAATACATATTCAGAAAAGTTCGTGGAATTATGCTTCATGTTGGCAAACATACAGGCGAGCAAATTCTTCCACGTTTTGGACACCTTTTCCAAATGTTTTGGATGAATTATTGAAACAATTTGACTCAAATATTGATTGCTGGAAAGGCATTTACCCTTTCTATTCAGTCACAAACATCAAGGGTAGCCATGCCAAAGTTAACCAATAGCCTTGAAATAATTTATCCAGGTTTAATTGCACACAGGTAATCTCGAAAATTTGTAGACACTGTAGTTAAAGTAAAAAAAAACACAAGATGCTGGAGGAGCTCAGCAGGTCACACAGTGTCCTTTATGGAACAAAAGTAGAAATACATAACCAATGTTTTGTGCTCAAGCCTTCCATCAAGATATGAGAGAATGCCAGCAGGTGTCTGAACAAAAGGGTAGGGGGGAGGGGTGGTGGCAAAGGCAGGAGATGATAGATGGATGAGGGGAGGGAGGGGGGCAGCAGCAATGAGGTAGAGAGGGATAGCTGGATGAGTAAGGGGGGGAAGGGAGGGGAGAACTGGAAAAACAGGAAAGGGGAGGGGAAAGAGAAGGTGAGCAAGTTTAGCAGAAAGCAGAGAAACCAATGTTAATGCCACCTGGCTGGAGGGTGCCTAGACAGAAGATGAGATGTTCCTCTAATCTGCCGGTGGTCAGGGCAGGATGGTGCAAAAGGCCACGGACAGGCATGCAAGTCTGGGGGTTTTACTCAGAATTGAAATGGTTAGTTACTGGGAGATTGCTGTGGTTGTGGACGGAGGGGAGGTGCTCAGCGAAGCGATCTCCCAATCTGCGACCAGTCTCTCTGATGTCGAGAAGGCCACAAATGGAGCACGGGATGCTTCATCATTTGAAAGGCCTGTTTGGGGCTCTGGACTGTGATGAGGGAGGAGGTGTGGGCGCGTGTTTTACCTCCTGCGGCCACAAGGGAAGGTGCCATAGTGGCGATAAGTGGGGAGGGATGATGCATGAGGGAATCTCAGAGGGAGTGGTCCCTTTAATTGCACATTTCCTGTCCTCAATAGACGTGAGAGCTGAGAAATTGGATTGTATGACCTACCTTTTGTGCATTTTGTGATCCTAATGCATGAAAAACGATCAGAACAGAAAATTGGGAGCTTCTTTCCAGCTGCAAATCTAGTTTTTAATCTGCCATGTGTCTAAAATTTTGTTGTTCAGAGGAGCCCAGAGATGCATGGGGGCATCCAATGGTTTGCAGATCCCTTGAACATTTGTAAAGTGAAAAATATGGGTGGAATCGTATCATGTGACCTGAACAAGTTACAAGAAAAACTAGGAAATCACATGTTACTCAAGGTTCAAGGACAGATCAAATGAGTTTCTGAGGAAATTAATAATGGAAAAGATGAAGTCTGTACAAAGTCGGATACTGCATTCAGTTTCCTGAAAATTGCTCTGCAACCCCCTAAGGATAAGTTTGATGAATACGTAACACATTTAGTCCATTGATACACATATTATCTGCCACTGTGTTTGAGCATGAGGTCTGCTCTGTGTGTTCCTGACAAAATGAATGAATGAAATTTATACTGAATATTCCATCCATTATCAGAAGACAAACAGAACATGATACAGCTTTAAGAAGGCAGGCATGGTCTCTAATCTGAGGAACAAACATGAGAATATTTCAATTGGCTAGAGAAATTTGGCAGAAGTGGGGATATGTCAGGACATGATGCCTTTTCACACAAATATGCTGGGCAAACTCAACAAGTCACACTGTTTTTTTTCCCCTGTCACAACCAATGTTCTGGGCCTGAGCTCGCCCTTAAGGCAGCCAAGTGCCTGAATAAAATGATGGAGAGGGGCTGTGGGGAACGGCAGAGGGAAGAGCACAGGCCACAATCAAGAGGTGGATAGGGGTGGGAGGGCACAAGAGGAAAAGGCTGTGGTGATAGTGAGAGGGAATAGCTTTTTGATTGGAGAGGGTGAAGGAAGGGCTGGAGGGCTATGGACTGGGTGCAGGCCAGTGGGACTAGGCAAAAAAATGGTTTGGCACAGACTAGAAGGGCCAAAGGGCTTGTTTCTGTGCTGTAATGTTCTATAGTTCTTGGGTATAACATTGGCTGATTGGCAGGAAGCAGAGAGTCGGAATACAGGGATCATATTCTGGTTGGCTGCTGGTTGCTAGTGGTGTTCTACAGAGGTCAGTGTTGGGACCACTTCTCTTTACCTTGCATATAAATGATTTAAATTATGGAATGAATGGCTTTGTGGCCAGATTTTCAGATAAAATGAAAGTAGGTGGAGAAGCAGGCAGTATTGAAGAAGCAGTGAGGCTGCAAATGGACTGAGACAGATTAAGAGTATGGGCAGAGAAGTGGCAAATGAAATATAATGTCAGAAACTGTCTGGTCATGCACTAAAGTAGAAAAAAAAAAATAAGTGGGCAGACTATTTTTTAAATGGGGAGAAGACTGAAAATTCCCTAATGCAAAGGGACCTGGGAGCCCTCGTGCAGGGTAGTCTCAAGGTAAACTTGCAGGTTGTGATGTTGAGGCTCCATAAGGCACTGGTGAGGCATCACTTGGAGTATCGTGAGCAGTTTTACATAGAACACTACAGCACAGAATAGACCCTTCGGCCCTCGATGCTGTACCAACCCACATATTTAAAAAAAAGTACTAAACCCATCCTACCCCATTACCCTCTATTTTTCTTTCATCCATGTACTTGTCTAAGAGTCTCTTAAATGCCCCTAATGTTTCGGCCTCCACCACCATCATTCCAGACACCCACAACACCCAAAACCTACCCCTGATGTCTCTTCTAAACTTACCTCCCTTAACTTTGTGCATATGTCCTCTGGTGTTTGCTATTCCTGCCCTGGGAAACAAGTGCTGACTGTTCAATCTATCATAATCTTGTAGACCTCTATCAAGTCTCCTCTCACCCTGCTACGCTCCAAAGAGAAAAGTCTCATTTCTACTAACTTTGCCTCATAAGACTTGTTTTCCAATCTTGGTAACATTCTGGTAAATCTCCTCTGCACCCTCTCTGTAGCTTCCACATCCTTCCTATAATGAGGTGACCAGAACTGTGGACTTACCAGAGATTTGTAGAGTTGCAGCATGACCTCTCTACTGAACTCAATCCCCCCTATTAATGAAGCTCATCATCCCATAGGCCTTCTTAACATCATATCAACCTGCGTGGCGACCTTGAGGGATTTGAGCCCCAAAGTCCCTCTGTTTATCCACACTCTTAAGTAACCAACCATTAACCCTGTAGTCAGCCTTCTGGTTTTTCCTTCCAAAATGCATCGCCTCACACTTGTCTGGTTCAAACTCCGGTTTTACGCTCTTAATTTAAGAAAGGACGTGCTGATGTTAAAGAGAGTTCAAAGGAGGTTCGTGAAGATGATTCTGAGAATGAAATGATTATCATATGAAGAATATTTGCTGGCTCTTGGCCTGTACTCATTAGAATTTAGGAGAATGAAGGGGGATCGCCTTGAAGAATATTGAACATTAAAAGATATGGACAGAGTACATGTTTTCCATGATGTGGGAATCTCGTACAAGAGTGCACAAATTCAGAATTGAAAGGTATCTACTTAGAACAGAGATGAAGCAGAAGGTGGTAAGTCTGTGGAATTTGTTTCCATCGGTGATTGTGGAGGCCAAGTTTTTTGGGTGTATACAAGGGGGGAAAAAAAAGATAAGTTCTTGATTAGTCAGGGCATCAAAGGTTTTGGAGAAAAGGCTGGGCAGTGGGGCTGAGTGGGGAGAATGGCTCAGCAATTAATTGAATGGCAGGGAGAATCAATGAGCTGATGGTCTGAGAGTGGTGAGCACCAGGAATACCTGGGATTGTGATGGAAAAAATCTCGGGCTGCGGGGTGTGAGGTAGGAAAGGATATGATTGTTACGGAGTACATTTATGTAGGTCAATACAATGTCATGGACCGAAAGTCCTGTACTGCGCTGCAATGTTGTATGATTTTCATTCATACATTAGTGATGATTAATTTATAATTAGTCTTTGTTCCCTCTGCATTCATAATGCCCAGAACACTGAGTATATAGTATTCAGCTTTATTTAGTCTTGCCTATCTATAATTGTGCATGACTCTACACTACTTGTTTGCCAGTTTTATGATGTAATATGGTAGTTTAAAGGAACATTTTTGTATTGTCTATTGTCAACATGTTGATACTTTTCTCTTTTGTGGCCAGGAAGTATTTGTTTCACAGTATTGAATATCAATTTTATTTAGGAAAACTCTGCATACAAAGGAGATACCTCTGATTCAAAAGTTGTGGTAAGTTTTATTTTGCTGTGAAATGAATTGGAAAATTGCTCAGTGAGTTTTGTGCCAGTTCATTTCTATTTTACATTTGGGGATATTGTACCAAGGGCCTGTGGTAGCTGATATGATTTCCTTCAGCCACATCTTTTTTCTTAACACCCCACCCCACCATCTTAAGTGACAACAGAAGTGAGGGCAATTTGTGGCACTTCAATATTAAAATTGTATTGATCGACTGTGCCAGCTCCTGACATAACAGAGGACTGGTAATACATGTGGAATTGTACTGGATCAAGAATCTCCACCTTAAGAGGGAAAGCGCAAGAATCTTGAGAAGTCTGAGCACGCATTTAAGGTTAGGTGATACGTGATGGTTCTGACTATACTATGTCATTCTGCATTCTCATGCTTGTCACATTGCTGGAGGCCATAGTGATAGAAGATGTTAACAGAATTGTCTGAATTCCAGTCATCTTCGTCTGCTTCACTGATTGTTATCAGGAAGATATTCTTTTGAGCTTTTCAGTTAAAATAGCAATTAGGATCGATAAGTAACAGAAGGAAGGGGTCAGCTTCTACAAGAGCTCCCAGCACATTCCTTTGTCATTTAAAGCATTTCTTTCTTTCTTCTTCTTTGGCTTGGCTTCGCGGACGAAGATTTATGGAGGGGTAATGTCCATGCCTGCTGCAGGCTCGTTGGTGACTGACAAGTCCGATGCGGGACGGGCAGGCACGGTTGCAGCGGTTGCAAGGGAAAATTGGTGGGTTGGGGTTGGGTGTTGGGTTTTTCCTCCTTTTTCTTTTGTCAGTGAGGTGGGCTCTGCGGTCTTCTTCAAAGGAGGTTGCTGCCCGCCGAACTGTGAGGCGCCAAGTTGCACGGTTGGAGGCGAGATCAGCCCACTGGCGGTAGTCAATGTGGCAGGCACCAAGAGATTTCTTTAGGCAGTCCCTGTACCTCTTCTTTGGTGCACCTCTGTCTCGGTGGCCAGTGAAGAGCTCGCCTTATAGCATTTACCCATTGTCAAATCCACTGCTATCCACAGAGACTAGAAACTTAACAGGATGAGCCAGATAAGCACTGTGGCCATAAGCTTAATCCTCCGCTGTCTGTAAGGCGTTTGTACGTTCTCCCCGTGACCTCGAGGGCTTCCCCCAGGTGCTCCAGTTTCCTCCTATACTCCAAAGATGTACGTGTTATTAGGGCAATTGGTTTCATGGGTGTAATTGGGCATGGGGACTCAAGGGTCTGTAACTGTGCTGTATTTCTAAATTAAAATTAAAACCGATTGGAAGATTGATGAGTGACTCCTCTTGTCTCCCAAAAGCCTCGATCCACGAGGTATGGTGGAAAACTGTTTTAGGAGTGAAGAATGCATACTCAATGTTCTGACCTGAATTTTATATTCTCTCATTAGGGAGAAATGAAAATGCAGAATCAAACCAGCAAGAGAAGAGGCGGGGACAAGATCAGATACAGACTCGTGGCTGTGCCACATGGAAATGATATTGCAAGTCTGTTCGAACAAGATCCAACTACTCTGCAAAAAACAGATTCATTTGTTCCCAGGTACTGTGTGAAGGATAGCAGGTTTTTCAGATGTATGATATTTTAAATTTAGACATCCAGTTGGTAACAGGCCATTTCAGCCCACGAGTCCGTGCCACCAAATTTACAACCCATTAACCTACACCATTTAACATTTTGAACGGTGGGAATAAACTGGAGCCCCCCCCCCCGGAGAAAATCCACGCAGACATGGGGAGAACATAAAAGCTCCTTACGGACAGTGCAGGATTCGAACCCCAGTCCTGTCCCGTTCGCTGGGGCTGTAAAGGCGTTGCACTAACTGCGACGCCAACTGTCCCTTGAACCCCTGTTCCTTCATTCACTTTGTCATATGGATTCTTTTCAATTTAAATTATTCTTCATGTCTCAAGCTTTAAAATCCATGACTTCTGAACTTCACGAAAACTCCTGAAGTCAGTGAACAGGTCGGGTAGGTGAATGATGTCGGTTTATTTTCCTTTCAGTAGTTCAAGATTATTATAATCTGTGCATATATTGTACATCTTGACAAATCAGCATTTCTCATGTGCGCACACATGAACGCACAATACACAGTACATAATGATCACATAAATAATCAAAATAAATAAATGTTCGCGATGATTTACACAGTTACAGGATCACCAATTTCTCAACCTGCAGGAAGAAGCTGTTCACCAGCCTGGCAGTCTTGATTATAATACTCCTGTACCTCCTTGAAGGTAGTGGGGTAAAGACACTGTACGCTGGAGGGCCTATTTAGACAATGATCCCAGTAAATATCATCTATCGAGGAAAAGGTGATCCCAGTGATCCTTTGGGCTCTTGTCATGATTCCTTGTATTGATGCTTTGAAGTTATCATACCGCACAATGGTGCATCCAAACAGGACACTCAATTGTGTCCTGTAAAAGGTGATCAAGATGGGGGTTTGTACCTTGCCATTCTCAGCCTTCTTATGAAAGGTTGGTGCTGTTATGGCTTGCTAATTAAGAAGGAGATGTGTGCAGAATAGATCATCCCTTATGGGCACGCCAAATAACTTTGTTCTCTCCACGATGAAACTGTTGATGTGTGGTGGAAAAAAAAAGAGAATGGTCAATCTTCATTCTTCTAAAGGCCACAAGCAACTCCTTTTCCTTGTCCACCTTGAGACTCGATTTGTTGTTCTTGCACCATTTTATGAGCCTTTTTTCTTTAACGTGACTCATCATTGTTGTATCATCTGCATTTGATTCTGTAATCTGGCACTGCAGTCGTGACTCAGCGCGTGAATCGTGATGGGCTGACTATACAACCCTGAGGTGCACCAGTGCTTACATGATGGGTTTTGCTACCAACCTGGACAGACTGTGGTGTAGGGAAACAACTGGTGCAGGGCGCCTGAAAATGGGGATAATACCCCTGTTTGAGAAGGAGAAGAAGAGGAGCTGACTCTGGGATTGTGACCATGGTGGAGGACCAATGAGGTGCTGTATGGCTGAAGAACACACAGGCAGTGGGCTGTTGGTGACTCGAGGTGGGGAACCCATGCAGGCTGTGGGCTACTGGTGATTTGCAGTCAAATAACTTGTACCAGGGTGTGGACTGCTGGAGTCTGGTTCAAGGGGTACAGGGAATCAGAACGGGAATGCAGAAGGGCGGGAGCTGTTTGTGATGAACAACACATGCCATGGAATGCTCTCTGCCACTCCGCCCCTGTCACCACTTTAAAACTCACAAATCTCATTTTGGATCTGGAGCTCAGATTGCAGATGGATTGAACAGCAGAGGCTGCAGGAGGGCTACAGGCGAATCCACAGTCACTCAGTTATGTTTTTTTAATATATAACTTGCATGATTTTTCCATTCTGAATTGTCTCCCTACTGTCCTGGAACCAAAACTCCAAATATCCTTATCACACTGTGAATTTAGACAGAATACCTGAAGTATGATATTTAAGGAGGCTGGACATCCTATTCATCAGCCTGTTGTTCACGGATCACCTGCAGTTCAGTTTAGACTACAGGTGATTTGCAAAAATAACCAGAGGTCAAGGAGGTTAAAAGTTGGAACAGGAATGAGTCCATATCCTCATTCCTATCTTTTTATGCAGACTGTGTTCTGGAAAATTGAGAATAATTTATCCTCGCCATGGAGGGGGTGCAGAGAAATTTCCACTAGATCAATACCAGGAATAGAAATACTTGCATATGAAGAAAGGTTGGATTGACTAGTCTTGTATTTGCTGGAATTTAGAAGGTTGAAGGGATATCTTATAAAAACATATAAAATTCTTAAAGGATTAGATAGCCCAGATGCAGGAAGGTTGTTTCTGATGCTGGGAAAAACCAGGACCAGGGGTCACGGTTAAGGATAAGGGGGAAGGCTTTTAGGAATGAGATGAGAAGAAATTTCTTCTCTCATAGAGTGGTGAATCTGTGCAATTCTTTGCCACGGGAAGTAGTTGAGGCCAGTTCCTTATCAATATTTAAGAGGAGGTTAGATTTGGACCTTGTGGCTAAGGAGATCAGAGGGTATAGGGAGAGGGCAGAAACTGGGTACTGATGAGCCATAATCATAAGGAATGGCAGTGTAGGCGCGAAGGGACAAATGGCCTATTCCTGTACCTATTTTTCTATGTTTCTAACTGACTCTGAAGGGAGTCGCTTTTGCTTCTCTTTCTGTAACTGGAATTGGCCCTGGTCATTTTCTGCTAATACAAATCTTTGTCTGCCTTACAGCAGACTAAATGCAACTTTATGTAATATTACAAGGGTTTCATTACATGAAAATAAATAATCTGGGAATTTTTGTATCAGTGACATCCTCCGTTCACTTGCTTATGTAGTTAGTCATTGTGCTCCAGTACACATCAATGTTTATGTGGTCATTGTAGGTGGTTGCATCCCTCCAGTCCATGATTTTGAAGCAGTCCTGCAAGTGTTGCTCCAACTTCTTCTGGCTAGGTCCTGATCGCCCTGTGAACTGGTTTGACTTGTTTTACCAGTGGTCTGTAAACAGGGATTAGCAGGATGGATACAAGGTCTGAGTATCCAAAATGAGGTTTAGAGGACAGCTTTGTTCGCTCTATAGGTAGATCAGATCTGAGATATTCTCTCACTTGGTTGCAAAGTTGACATTTTGTTAGAACTTTGGCATGACGGAAAGAATAAGGAATAAAGCAGGTTAATTGAACACCCCACTTGGCAACCCCAAATTCCAGTATCTTTAACAAGGTTTTAGCTTTTAAAAAAAGGGAATGGAACTGTCCTCTATTGACTATTTTCTTGTATTACCAATAAGTACTGTAAATATTTGGGTAATATACAACCCCCCCTCCCCTCACCCACCTGAGGGTGTCTCTCTGCTCGCCCGCCTGCCCGGCCTCCTGAGTCGCACTCGGGTCTCTCTGCTCTTCCACCTGCCCAGCCTCCTGAGTTGTGCTCGTGTCTCTTCGCTTGCCCGCCTGCCTGGCCAGCTGCCCAAGCCGCGCTGCCAATTACCGCCAGCCCACTGCAGAAATTAAAAAAAAATTTACTCTCGTGTATAATGCAACCCCCCCCTATTTTTGAGGGGAAGGAGGGGGAAATTTTTTTCGGATTATACACGCGTATTTACAGTAAGTGGTAATTCTGCCATGTCTGCAGGAAAAAGAATCTCGGGTTTGTCTGATGTCATCTGTGAGAAGTGCATCCAACTGCAGCTCCTGACAAGCCGAGTTAAGGAATTGGAGTTGGATGAACTCTGGATCATTTGGGAGGCAGAGGGGTTGGTAGATGAGAGTTACAGGGACAATCATACCTAGGAGGCAGAGGAGGAGGGTAGGTGAGTGACAGTCGGGAAAGGGAACAGGCATGCAGTGTGGGCGTTCCCTCTCAATGATGAAATACTATTTTGGATGCTGTTGGGGGTGGGACCTACTAAGGACAAACTACAGAGATCAGGTCTCTGGGATGGAGTCTGGTCCTGTGACTGAGAAGGGAGGAGAAGAAGAGGCAAGCTATAGTGCCAGCAGATTCCCTAGTTAGTGGGACAGATAAGAGGTTCTGTGGAAGAGATCGAATATCCAGGATGGTACCTCCCTAGTGTCAGGGTTCAATTTGGATTTTGCTCTTATTTGGTGTTCCAAACAGGTGTTGTGTTTAATGTTGATGCCAAACAGAAACTGCCTCGTAAAAACATAACGCAGAAGATCCACCTTTAAAAAAAAAAAAATTGCAGGCTGTTTTTACTTTGAATGCTGTGTAGTTCCAATGGTGGCTGCCATTTCACAATAGTTAAAATGCATGGGAAGCAAGTCGTCGCCTTAAGAGACTCATGATGGCTCCTGTAGAGTTGGGGAGAATGTAGAGGAGGGAGACAAATATCTTCTGTGCACTTGGCTACAAAACCCTTTCACTCTGTGATTGTCTTCACAGGTTCAGTTCTTGGCAGTGAATTGCCAGATGCTGGGATTGGGCTCTGGCTAATCATTCAGGCCCTGGTAGATTCTGAAGGCCTGCATAAGTTCTGAGAGACTGAGTAATATGTGCCACCATGAAAGTTTGCGGACTGAAGACTGGTATCCCTGTTTGGCCCATTTTTCATGCCCTCTTATCCATTTTACCACAAGATTGGCTCTGCTTGGCTGGGATTTAAAAAAAAAAAAAAAATCTTGGGTCGCAGATTGCATATTGTTGTTTAAATTTATTTGTGATTTAAATTTTATATTTAGACTTACAGCACCGTAACAGGCCCTTTCAGCCATGGTGCCCATACTGCCCAATTACACTCAATTAACCTTTTGAACGGTGGGAGGAAACCAGAGCACCCAGAGGAAACCCATGCAGACTCGGGGATAACATGCAAACTCCTAACAGACAGCGCACGTTTTGAGACCTGGTCCCGATCGCTGGCACTCTAACAGCGTGGTGCTAACCACTACGTTAACTCTGCTGCTCTTGTGGCAACATAGATGTAAACCTTGTGAACACTTTTAATCTCATCAGATTGTAATTCATTACCACCAACAATAGCAAAACTTCATCCAGAATTGCAAATAAGTTACTTAAAACACTCAATTGATTGAAATCCAGTGAGTGTTTTTTTCACTGTTGAGTCAGCATTTTCAAAGCATCGATGGGAATTCCTAGTTAAAGTATTCATTAAGTTCTTGGGAGGCTTAGAGTCAGATCACAATGAGATGAGCAATCTTCTTGACCAGTTGATATCCAGATTTCATCCTATTTTCATCGATTTGCATGAAATAGGTAGGTGGTTGTGTCATGGATGGCATAATTTGGCACCTGTTTCACATTCACCAATGACCTCGTCCAAATAGAACTGTGAAAAGAAACTCACGTGGAATGGTATTCTGCAAGTGATAAATCTTACAATAAAAGATGCTAGCCTTTAACATTGTAGAATGTTAGAGCTGACGGATGATTTATGGCAAGTGTTCAGATGCAAATTAAAATTACATTTATCATCTTTACGCAGCTTAAAGCTTCAAAGAGTTCTGATCCGACAACAATTTCCAGACATATGTTTCAGTCAGCTCTGAAAGAAAACACAATGTAGAAATGTTATCAACTTGATTTTTAATGACTATGGACCAGATTCAGAACCTAAGCTGTCATTTTTCTTGCCTCTGCAGTCATAGATTTTTGCATTTGAATATCCTCATTTACCTATTGCAGCTGAATAAACATCAGCTGGCAATTGGATGCAAAGGTTATTTCTGTACCAAAGAATAGATGGAAATTACAATCAAATGCTATTATTTGTCTTCAACTTTAATAAAAATAGAATTAATGCTCAATAGAGTGATGGAATTGTGCAACACAGGAAATACATTTAAATCGCTTTTTTTCTCTGTTTATGCCATTTACATTTAAATGTTCTCTCAAATAATATTATGTTGCCATGAAGTAATTTTGTTGGAAGCAGTTGGAGCTGTAGACCTTATGCTCCTTCAATACCTAACTCTAAAGCACAACCTGTTTCAAATCCACACCTACAATAACACGAGAACCTGTAACTGAAACACTTCTCACCTGCTAAACAGTTAGTTGTTACTTTTGAGTTTGAATTCTTAAAAAAAATATAACATCTCTGTTTATTTATGTGTTTCTTTCATTTGCTATTTTCTTCAATATTTCAGAAATTCCTTCGTGAGATTACGGCATTTGTGCACCAACACATGGATTCAGAGCACGAATATTCCCATTGATACTGATGAAGAGCGGCCAATAAGACTTATGGTATTTATTGAATTTAGTTTTCTTTGTCTCATTTAACCAATCAAGTTTATTTTGAAATAAATGACAAACTGCAAGTAGTTTAGATAATTTTCACAGCACATTTAAAACAAACTCACATTGTACAGATCATAATTACACCTCAACTTAAACAGCTATTAAATCACAGGATTGTACATACAATACGGTAACAAACAATTATCACAAAATGCTTGGGAGTAAAAAAATACAACTCCAGCCTGGATTTAAAAGAGTTAAAGGGAGGGGCTGATTTGTTGAAGGGAGGAATGTTGATGCACAGTTTGGGGCCTGCAGTAGCGAAGATGCGATCTCCCCTGTGATTTGAGCGTAGAACAACCCAAGCACCCTAAATTGGTCGATCTGAGGGGTCTTGAAGTGGAGTAGAGCGTTAGGAGATTGGTGATGTAGGAGGGGGCTAGTCCAATGATAGTTTTGTAAATAATCTGGAGAACTTTAAAATCGATTCTGAGCCGTACTGGCAGCCAGTGAAGGGAGGCCATAATAGGGGTGATATGGTCCCTCTTGGCTCCTGTGTGGAGCCTTTCTGCAGCATTCTGCACAGGTGGCGGTCGGGATAATGACGACTGACTCATTCCCGTATATAGAGAGCTAGAATAGTCAAGAGAGAAAATGAGGGTGTAGATAACCTTCTCAAAGCCTCTTAGTGTCTGGAATGATTTGATTTTGGCAATTGGACAGAGCTGGAAAAAGCTACTGCATTGACTTATTTGTCCAACTTGGTGGAATTGAATATCACACCAAGGGATGTGACACGTCATTTAGTAAGGGTGGATAAGTTACCAAAGGTATCGGGGATAATTTTGGTGGAGTTGGGGGCAAATAGGAGGATTGCAGATTTGCCTTCGTTTAGGGGCAGGAAGTTTTGAGCCATCCAGCACTTTTTATCCTTTCCTGTGGGGTCCCACAAGGGTCTATTTTGGGCTCCATTCTCTTCTCCTTGTACATGCTTCCCCTTGGCCATATCATCCAAAAACACGGCTACACTGCAACGCTGATCTTACTCCGCCCTATGTCCCCTGAACGCCAATGATCCAAAGTTGAGGCTGGTTATCTTTGCTCGATCATGTGGGACCCCACAGGAAAGGATAGCAGAGGTGAAAATTTACCCATGTTGACTGAAGAGAATTTGAAATCAGTACTCAATGGGAAATGCCTCAGAGCATTCAGTACCATTGTTGACTTTCTAAAGCTTCATAATAATGAACTTCCATCACCAATCCACAACCTTCTCTTCATCTCAAGGGAAGGAGGAGGTGGGGATTGTGGAGATGCAGTAATCATGAGTATCTCCAAGAAGAGATAAACACTACAGGGAGATCTCTCTGCTGTCTATAAGGAAAATGTCAACCAACCCACCTCTAGGGCAGGTCCCTGCATCACAGAGTTGATTCTGAACCTCCTGTGATACAGTGAACGTGATCTTCATATTGGAACAATTAGAGTTAAAATCAGGAAGCAGTTTTTTCCCCCCCACTTTGCTGAGATCTTTGTTTCTATTAGTCAAAAGGGACTATGGAGATTCCCCAATCATTTCCATCCGATGTCTTTTAAATGACGGCACGCAAGCTACAATCTTAACCAATGGTTCAACAACAGTGTGGATTTGAGTCAAGGCTGTGGCGTTGCCACTACACTTCCTCAATCTCTTTGGCCGCAGTGCTACATCGATCTACAGCAAGCTTCCTGCTGGAATGGAGCTAATCTATAGGGCAAGTAGAAATCTGTTCAATATGTGTCAGCTTCAGTCCAGAATGAAGATCACTTCAACAGCAATTGGTCTGCAGTTCTCAAAAAAAACACATACGTGGGTCTATTTGGAGCTAACTTTCAATTATTATTAGTTTGTTCCTGTATGTGACATAGATAGGTGGAGATCAACCTTTCATCGGATCAGCCATGATCTTATTAAATGGCAGACCAGGCTCAATGTGCCAGATGGCCGCCTCCTCCTCTATTTCTTATATTCTTATGTTCTTGTATGTATATGTCTTATGGATTGAACCCTAGATCAGGATGCAATGGTCTGAGCCTGTCCTGGCAAGAGATCAGGAGGTGCACAGAACAAATAACTTAAACCTGTTTTGAAAACTTGTTGTAACCTCAAAATAGAGAAGTGCTTTCGGGATGACATTGAGAACTTTGAACCTTTCATTAGGAAAAACACATAAAAATGCTGGAGGAACTCAGCCTGTCGCGCAGTGTCCATAAGAGGTAAATATATATTGGCAATATTTTCGGGCCTGAGCCCTTTTTCAAGGTTCAAGCAATAAACAGGAAGGCATCTGAATAAAGATTGAAGAATGGAGGGGGAGGAATCTTGACCATCTAGATATGATGTAATAAAAGGAAAGGTGAGAATTGATTTTGGCTCTGTGAGAGGAGTAAAGGGAAGAGAGGGAGACAAAAAGGCAGCTGGGGAAAAGACGATAAAAGGAAGGGGAAGAAGTGGGTTTAATGGAAACTGGAGGTCCATGTTAATGCCATTTGATTGGAAGGTGCCCAGATGGAAAATGAGGTGTCGTTCCTCCAATTTGTGGGTGGTGTCAATGTGGCCGTGTCTGGGTGAGAACGTGGTCATCGAGCAGCAGAGAGTGTGGATGCACACCCAAGTCTTACATAAACAGTGGAAGGAGTGCTGCAACTCGACTGCCAGCAACCCGCTCACCTCCTGCTGGATACCTCCTGGTGTATCCTTCGTAGGGTCTGTGAATCGATGAAGTGTCATGAGCTTCATTAATCCCCACAGAACTGGAATGGAAGCAAATCCTTCTCAACCAAAGGAGATCACCTAAAATGAAAACTACTTTGAAGTTTATAACACTAAAACGTCCTTTCAATATTTTTATTAGTTTCACCCTACAAACGGGGCATGAAAGTAAAATAGAATATTAAGAAATCTTCTAGAATAATGCAGATGATATTATAACCTATGTTACAGTAAAAAGTGAAATAAAGACCATTAAATAGCCCATGGTGTAAATTATCGGCAGTTGTGGGGTATTTTCTGTTTTGGGTATAACCTGTTGTGGGGAATTTTTTTGTTGTGATCAAAATTGCCCATACGAAGTGTACTAAGGCAGTGTAACTCTAATCAGCTGGTAGCACGAATTGAAGTGTACACTAATTGGTACACTAATAGAAGTACACATACGAAGTGTACTGAGGCAGTGTGACTAATCAACTGGGAGCACAAATTGAAATATTCTAAATTCATTTTACTCATTGGTTTTATCTTGTGCATCAACTTCCATGAAAGTTATCAACAGGTTCTCCTTCTTTTTAGCTTGGGACATGCCCCAGCAAAGAAGATAAGGAAGCTTTCGCCATTGTCTCTGTTCCAGTTTCTGAAATTCGGGACTTGGACTTTGCAAATGATGCCAGCAAAATTCTAGGGACAATAGTTGAAAAATTTGAGCAAGGGACTTTAAACCACAACGATCGAAGGTACGTGCAACTGGTTTCCTTTTAAGTGACCAATGTCTCTCTCATTGTAAGATTATAGCACAGAAGCCTGGCCTTGTGTGTAAAGAAAAGGCAGCTTCTTTGTTCTCTGTGGAGAAAGAAACAGCGAATATTTTGGATCAATAACGTTTTATCAAAAAATGGTAAACATTGGAGCTGACAATATTTTAGTTGCAGAGAAAGGGAAGTTCAATAAGGAACAAGGATGTTACCCTTGATGAAGAGAGGCTGTGGATGATGTCTACATGGATGGTAGTAAGGTCCCGCATGGGAGGTTAATCAGGAAGGTTCAGTCACTCCATGTTCTTGATGAGGTAGCAAACTGGACGCGACGTGATCTTTACTGGAAAAGCGAGAGAGATAATGCAGGATTGCCTTTCTGACTGGAGGCCTGTGACCAGTGGTGTGCCTCAAGGATCAGGGCTGGTCCATTGTTGCTTGTCATCGATATTAATGACCTTTCAAATGATAATCTGGTCAATTGCATCGGTAAGTGTGTAGTTGTCACAACAATTTGAAGTACAGTGGACAGTGAGAAAGGCTTTCAAAGCTTGCTGAGGGATCTGGATCAGTGGGAAAAGCGACCTGCAAATTGGCAGATGGAATTTAATTCAGACAAGTGTGAGGTGTTGCATTTTGGAAGCACCACCAAGGTAGGACATAGACGGTAAATGGTAAAGTACTGAGGAGTGTGGTCTGGGAATACAGATACATAATTCCTTGAAAATGGCATCCTAGATAAATATGGCTGTAATGAGAGTTTTGGCACATTGGCTTTTATAAATCTAAGTATAGGAGTTGGGATGTTACTATAAAGTTGTGCAAGACATTGGTGAAGCCAGATTTGGAATATTATGTGCAGTTTTGGTCACCTAACTACAGGAAAGATATCAATAAAATTGAAAGTGTGCAGGGAAGATTTATTTGGATGTAGCTGAGATCTTGAGGAACTGAATTACAGGGAAAGGTTAAAGAGGCGAGGACTTTATTCCCTCGAGTAAAAAGAATAAGGGGAGATTTAATAGAGATATACAAAATTATGATGGGTATAGATGGAGTAAGTGCAAGTAGACACTTTCCACTAAGGATAGGAGAGATACAAACTGGAAGACAAGGATTAAGGGTGAATGGGGAGAGGTTTTAGGGAGAACAAAGAATGTTGGGAGTGTGAAATGAACTGCCTGCTGAATGGCTGAATACACGCTTAATTTTAATATTTTAGAAACATTTGGACAGGTGCATGAATGAAATGGGTATGGAGGGATATAGACTGAGTGCAGGTCAATGGAAGTGGGCAGAACAATAGTTCGGCAGTGACTAGAAAGGTTGAAGGGCCTGTTTGCTGTGCTTTGATGTCCTATGGTTCAAATTTTGGGAAGTGGTGGAATGCAGGGAGGCTCTTGCCCCTCAGATCATTGATTTATTCCTCTGAAGTTGCTGGAAGCCAGTTTTCTTTAGTTTTCTACCAATATCTCATTTAATCTGATTTCCTTTAACTGATATTATCTCCTCTTCTTTTCACTTTTGGAGCTTTTTTAATTCATTAGTTTCTTTTTTTTCCTGTTCATTTACTTCAGTCTTTCATTTTTCTGTGCCTAAGATCTAGAGGCTTCACTAATCAGGACCTGTGACTTGTGTCTACAACAGGTATCGCAACACATGGAGATTCACGATGAAATGGAGACACACATTTCTGTTGGGGAACCTGTTGGGGAACCTAGTGGATCCAGCAGCATTTCCTCCCACTGATTCTGCTTGACCCGCTGTCTTCCCCCAGTAGATAATGTTTAACTTCACTTGTTCATGGTCCACCCATTTCTGAAAATGGAAAAAAATATGACTGTTGAAACATCTAATTTGCAGTTCCAAATTTTAACAACTGACAATCTTAGGCTGCCAAATAATTATTTTCTCTTGGCCAATGAGGTGAATGTTAGTGGGGTAATATAAGATTGCATTAGACATATGGTACAGAAATAGACATTCAATCCAAAAGTTCATGGCAGAGTTTTTGCAGCCTCCACCAATCTTTCATTAGAAACATATATCAGAGAACTCACACCACCAGGTTCAGGAACAGCTGCTACCCCTCCACCATCAGACTCCTCAACACAAACTCAATTTGCACAGTTAGTTTGTTTACATTTCTTTATTTGCTTACATGCATACATTGAGTCGGGTTTTTTTTGCACTACCAATAAGTGGTGATTCTGCCTTGCCCACAGAAAAGAATCTCAGGGTTGTATATGATGTCATTTACTCTGACAATAAAAATGAAATCTGATCTGAAATCTGTTCCCATCCCTTTTTTTTTTCCATATGCAGTCACTAGGTCATTCAATTCTGGACTTCTATCTTGTTTAATGGAACAAGAATTGTATCTTGACCATACTTATCTTTGATGAGTGACAAAAATGTAACTTATCCATTTCAGGTTTGCAATTAAATTATTGGAGGATCTTGTTTTCTTTGTTGTGGACGTTTCCAACAATGGTCAGAATGTTCTGGACGTCGTCATGACAAAACCCAACAGAGAAAGACAAAAACTGATGCGAGAACAAAATATACTGAAGCAGGTAATTAACTATTAATAACAATGTAATGAATAAGATTAGACAAAACAATATACCTGCACACTGTAAGGGCCTTCAATACCATTATTCCTTCAGAGCTGGTCAAGAGGCTACATACTCTCGGCCTCTGTACCCACCCCCCGCCCCCTGCAAATGGATCCTTGATTTTCTCATCAGAAGACCGCAGCCAGTACGAATTGGAAACAATGTCTCCTCCTCACCAAGGATGTGTGCTTAGCCCACTGCCCTACTCATTATACACCCATGACTGTGTGGAAAGGGACAATTCCATTGCTATCTGCACCACAATGACAAATTACAAACGGCATACAGGAGGGAGATTGATGGTATAACAACAACAAACTTGCTCTCAAAGTCTTCAAAATGGAAGAGATGATTGTGGACTTCAGGAGGAAATTAGAGGAACATGACCCAGTCCCCCTCGAGGGCTCAGTAGTGGAGCGGGTCAAGAGCTTCAATTACTGGGGTGTCAACATCTCCGAGGATCTGTCCTGGAGCCTCTCATGTTGATGCAATCACAAAGACTGCTCACCAACTGCTATATTTGTGAGGTGTCTGAGGAGATTCGGTATGTCACCGAAGACTCTCATTAACTAAAAGTGGAGAGCATTCTGGCTGGTGGCATCACTGCCTGGTATGGAAGTACCAATTCTCAGGGCAAGAATAAACTCCAGAGGGTTGTTAACTCAGCCTGCAACATCACAGGAACCAGTTTTCACTCCATCGATGTCTTAAAAAAAGCAGCCTCTGTCCTCAAAGACCCCCCACCACCAGGCCATGCCCTGTTTACTCTGCTACCATCAGGGAAAAGGTACAGGAGCCTAAAGATGAGCACTCAATGGGACAAGGACGGCTTCCTCCCCACTGACAACAGATTCCCGAAAAAAAAAAAAAAATCAATGAACCAAAGACACTAAATCTTACTTTTTGTGCACTATTTTTTTACTTTTTTTATAGTAACGTTGTAAGATGGTGATAATATGAAAGTTTGCACGATGCTGCTGCCACAAAACATCGAATATCATGACTTGTTCATGAAAATAGATTCTCATATTACGGTGGCAGCATCCAAAGTAAAAACTCATTTAGTTTACCATTTATCTCTGAGAATTAAGGTTATGTCTAGAGTTCTGCAGTAAAGCTTCTAAAACTGCAGCTTAAATTTTCCCTGATAATTTCCAGAACAGGTAATGCACGT